>NC_079229.1:16771630-16774130 GCF_029633865.1 Lampris incognitus | reverse complement strand
TCATGTGTCTCGCATTCTGCTGCCAAGTTGGCTATAGGTGGCTATACAATATATTGTATAGCCAACTTGGCCGGTGATGAGTGGGTGACGCACAAAACAGGCTTTTACTGCTATGAATTAAATTTTTTTCTTACATCTATCTTAATATTCCACTCATTTGTTGAGCACTTATATATATATATATATATATATAGATATAGATATAGATATAGATATAGATACATAGATAGATAGCTCCCTAGCTTTGTAGCTTTGGCCTACTGGTGTGTTTTTGTTTTTTGTTTTTTTTTGCCCAAATTATAACTAAAACACTCAGTAGGTACTGTTAGATTCATCCGTTTCATCCATCTATCCATTACCACTGAGTTGCTAATATTCCTTTTTGCTGATCTCTCCTCACTGCGTCCATTCTGTCCATCTCACTGTCACAAGAAGAATCTAAAGTCACCGAGAGACCTGGTTGTCACGGCGAGGGCCTCTGTCGCCGTGGAGACCGCAGCACTCTAATCCGCAGGAGGCACATGTACCTCTTCCTTGTTACCATCATTCGGCTCGGCAAGATATGACACAAGCCCAGCAGGAAAGGGAAATGATTAGATGGGAACAAGAGTATCCAAATGCCATTACGCACTGAAGTGATTAGAGGTGTTTCATTGAGACACGCAGTGACATGGTTTTTGTCACTCACCGACAAACTCGCAAGCAAAGAATTCAGTCGCAGTTCTCATTGTAATACAGGTGATTGGGATCTGTAGGAATCATAGGGGAATCACAAAAATTATGAGTACATTAATATACATTAAGGAGCAGTGTCTGGATGTGAGTTGATGAAATCAGGGATGCTATCTATCTATCTATCTTCTCTCTTTCACATATTATCTTGCTCTCTATCTCTCTCTCGCCCCATGTGTTGCTCTTATACACACATTTTCACAAATAATTCATTCCACCTCTGTATCGGTCCAGAGTATTTACACTGGAAATCAAACTCTGTTGTTGTTTGTGGTGTGGCCATGAATAAAAACATGAGGGTGATTTTCCAAGGCAGAATAATGTGCCACCGGCTCGCTTTCCTCTGGAGCTCCATTGCCCTCAAATGAGGCCGGTCATACTGGGAGTGATGGCTTACCGTGATGGGGAGGTATTATACGACTGCTAGCTCGCCGCTTGCTTCCCTCACTCTCTCGTTTCGTTGTATCTCCCCCAGCCCCATTTTGGGCTTGCCCCACTGTCAAAATCTGATGTCGGCCATTTCTGGTCAGCGTGACTGTCATTTTCACAACGACAAATCCGCTGCAAAATTATCTATGTCCTTGTCAAATTAGTCTTGAGGAAATTACCTAGCTATATATTGATACTGTATCTATGTGAATATTTACTAGGCCTATGAATTTTTTTTTACAGCAGCTTTGAGGAACATCATACAACGGAGTAGTGTTTATTCTTATAATTGGGTTTGGGTGTACTGAGACCCAGGCCTGTCCCCAGAAGTGGCTGGGCCCTGAAAAGGTCCAGTGAATGCCTCCCCCCCAATCTGCTTTACTCGTGTCAATGCATGCATGTGCTCTCTCTCTCTCCTACTGACCACATTTATGTAAACTGAGCGTAACAGAGTGACATAGGCTTAGGCACACACGCACACGCACACACGCACACACACACACACACACACACACCATAATAGAACTCTTTGAGACAAACACACCAAGGTCAACAAAGATCTGCTATGCTTACACCACACATTTCTTTGTAGAAGGTGTAATTTCTTACCTTATGGCTTCATCGTTGCCTGTTATACAACCATCATCCATGTCTTACTGGATGCAAAGTCCTTTATAATGTATTTAAAGTCCATCTGTTTAGCCAGATCACACTCAGTGACAAGTATATCCATTATCATTGCTTATATTTAGGATGAACGTGATTATTGCTGGCCTCCATGCCCCCCCCCCCAGCAGCTGGGCCCCAGAAAGCCCTAGCCGCCCTTATGGGCAGCCCTGCTGAGACACCACTTTTCAACATAGCTCAGTGGTAACTGGTGTGATGCTCTAAATGCCTTCATGCTAAACATGCACAAAATCAACAGATTGATTAATTTACCATAATCTGCTTTGTACCTTTTGTCTTGCACTGTTCCTTCATATTTTTAAAGACATGTTTCCATATATTTTGTTGTAACCTCTGAGCTGTCAAAGTGATTTGCTCCTGCGTAAAAACAAGTAAAAACTCCCGAAGACAAATTAATGTCCATGTAATTTTTCTGTGAAATTAACTCCCATTCAGCACTTCAAGTATTTCAGAGTCAAATGCTGATTGCTAGGTAGCCTGCTCATGTCTCCATGCCAAATGTTCCAGTTTAATAAAAAGCATCAGTCGACTAATGTTAAGGTAACGTTCGCAGCAGAAACTTGATAAGTCTAAAATGGCAGATTAGCAGAGACATTCCCCCCGGTGGAGCACTGAGCTTTCCTACGGAGGTCCTCCTCGTACATATAGCTCC
>NC_079229.1:16764808-16771430 GCF_029633865.1 Lampris incognitus | reverse complement strand
CAACCAGATGCACACAAAAAAACCCACACTTTTATCTCTAAAGGCTTTTATTTTGTGCATTTCTTCTTAGCCAAACATGAAAAGGTGGAAAGCATCTAAGATGGTGCAGACAACGATATTACAATCCCCGGCACTTTCTAATGTCATTTCCACATGGCCCTCGCTTGACAACTTGTGGAATGGGTTGAAGAGGAGGAGGATTCGAACAAACAGCCGTAAATACACAACAAATACCACCTACGGTCCATAAAATATGCATGGCAAAGGATGATTTTTACCCTGGGCTGTTTCTACAAACCGCTTCGTGTCAAACATAATAACACGGGAAGGTAACAACGAAGTGACTAACTTCCACAGGTGTGTGTGCCGATGTGTGTTCCTGTGCGTGCTTGTGCGCCACACACACACACACACACACACACACACATGCGTTTTTATGTGTCCATGCATGTCGTTGTGCAGGGCTTTATTTTTCACATGCTTGTGCATAATTTGCTCACACATGTGCCAATTATGTGCACATTTGCGTGCTAGTACAGTGTGGTGCAACACCGCGTGCAGTTTAAAGTTATGCTTTTGTCACTCCGGTCAAGGAAAAAACTTAGGCGGAAGAAGGAAAAGTCTATTGAGTGAACTTATAGCATAACATGATATTTGTGTGTACTGAATGAATATTTTTTTTAAAAGTTGCTTTATTGCCAATCCATAACATAAATCTCATCAGCACAGCAAAAAAAAAGAAATTAACTTGTTTACTATAAAATGTAATTACAGTGATTTATTCGCATGCATTGAGAGAATTATATATTTTCAGTTTTAGATCCCTTTATACCTTTTCCCTTCACCTCCGATTCGCACCAATAGTGTGAATTACTTCCATATTTCATTGACACAGTTATGTGTTTGCACTCTGTTAAAGACTCTTAAACTGTTCAACTGCAAATTGTTCTGCAGTTCAAAAGGAATGCCTTGAGATTTCGTAATAGTATCCATCTGAAAACCTGACATATGATTCATTACACTTTAATAGCTCTTTATTTTTGTTTTTTTGTTTTTTTGCTCGCTTTTTTCCCCTCCTTTCTTTTCTGTTCTGTAATTGAAAAAGCTCTCCCTTTTTATATTTTATATATAAAAGCTAAATCCAAAACATCAGCCAAGAGGTTAGTCTGGTCAACCAGTGCCCACAGAAATACAGAAATACACACACATGCGCGCGCGCACACACACACACACACACACACACACACACACACACACACGTACACAACACACAAATACACACCTGGCCTCTGTGCTTCAGTAAACTGTAAATTCCTTCTCTGCGCCCACCAAACCCAAGCTAACCCTTTAACAGTCACCCGCCTCAATCTTGTAATGCATGAGCACACACATGGACTTACACAAATACACACACACACACACACAGAGCAGAGCAGTCTCTCTTACACACACTCACACACACAGTCACCCACACTCACATGCAGCAGACAAGCCCAAACACACAAAAAAACAACGTGGCTTAGTGGATGGTATCATATTTAGTGGCCATGGGGATCCAGCCGGGGTCATAAATCTATATCTAACATGTGAGAAAATCTCTACATGAATATCTGCAGACAAAGAGAGATAGACAGCGATGACGAAAGACAGACAGACAGACAGACAGACAGACAGACAGAGACAGGAAGGCGGAAAGGGGGGGGACTGCGGAAACAACATGTACAAGAAGCAGAAAGACAGCGAGAGTCTTGCAGAGACGGACTATCCAACAAGGACTGGGAAGTAGAAACTGGAATTGGGGGATAATGAGGAGTGAGAAAATAAGGGGGGAGAATAGAAAGAATGAGAGACAATCGCGAAGTGCTACGTGGGGGAGAGAAGAGATCGCACGAAGAAACGCAAATAGTGACAGAAAGAAAGACACACAGAGAGAGAGAGAGAGAGAGAGAGAGAGAGAGAGAGACTGGGGTGGGGGCGTGAAGGGGGGGTACATGACCCCTCTCCCTCTTGAACAATAGCTCTTCATGTGGTGCCCAGATTAGCAGGCGAGCGGCTGGAATCTGGTATGTGGAATGTGGGATCGAGAGCTTGGAAGTGATAGCTACTGTCTGTGTGTAATATTTAGGGCCGACACAGGGAGCCTCTGGCACGCCATGAAAGACGGCGCACAGCCTCATCTGCTGCAAGTGGGGATGCGCCGCGTAGCCTTGCGCGCATGTACGCAAACATTAGTATACGGACGCGCGCGCGTACACAGTCACCTGTGTCACGAGCAGGCGCGTATATTGTTTCACTTTTTTCGTTCTCTTTTTCTCTTTCTCGCCCCGCTTTTCTCTCTCATTTCCTCGCCCTCTTTCTCATTCTCACACACGGAGCTAACACACACTGCTAACACAGGAGACAGTTGTTTCTGGCCGCCCCAATGCCTGTCATGGCTGTCAGGCCAAATCCCATGAATTATGGCTCTTCCAGATGTAAGAGATTTCTAAGCTGCCTCCAATGGCCTGTGGTCTGTGGTGAGAGCGAGAGAGAGGGAGCAAGAGAGGAGAGAGAGAGAGAGAGAGAGAGAGAGAGAGAGAGAGAGAGAGAGAGAGAGAGACCTACAGTGAGAGAGAAAGTGAGCCAGAAAGAGACCGAGATTTCGGTTTTGGCAAAGTGTTTATTTGTCTATTTATTTTCCTGATATCTACCTATTATTCCGTACGCTGAGTTTCTGGTTGAAGCCGCCATCATCCCCATCCGGGTTATTACAGAAACGTCAGGGTTTCTGTTCGAATATCTGCGTTAAAGTCGACGTGACAGTTTCAAACGCGTCTCGTTCCTGGAAGAGAGGAGAATAGCGCGTCGCCGTCTGAACGGCCGCGGTGGCGCAACCAGACCGGCAATATGCCCCGCCGCCCCCCCCCTCTCTCTCTCACCTCATCCCCACGCTAGCCGGCTAAAAAAAAAAGAAAAAAAAAACGAAGCGCGCTGGATGCAAAACAAATGACTTCAACACCCCGGCCAGACAACGAGAACCATTTGGCCTTCGTTGCAAAAATAAACATCTGCGCACGCCGCCAACCCGTTTGCGAGAAACCCAATGCGTCGTCCTTCATGAACGTCTCGCGTTCACGTCCTTCGCCGCGGCAGCATCAACACGCGGATCAGCCCGCGTGACCGGCGTCCCCAGTTTAATTTCCCCGTACGTGCGCCGACACGTACAATTCATCCCCCGTCGCTCCCTCACTTCGTTTGGTCGGCTCTCACTCTTTCTCTCATTAGTACTTGGTAACCAGACAGTTTATTTGAAATTATGAAAGCATTACTCTCTCTGATGTAGCAGTTTAAAAATCAATAGTTGAAACCCTAGCTGCCTCACTTAAGCCCTCTCCTATGGCAAAGGGGATGTCTCTTTCTCCCTCTCTCTTAAATGGTAATTTCATTTGCAGTCACTAAGACCTCACCGATAATTACCAATGCCCTGCGAGAGAAAGGCGAGGGAACGAGAGAGGGGGGGGGGAGAAAGGAGAGATGGATTAAGCGGAGAGAGTGAATGCCAGTCATTAGAAAAGCTTTCTTTTCTCTCTCACCCTCTCTCTCTCACCCTCTCTCTCTCCCTCTCTCGCTCTCTCCTTCTCTCCCTCCTTTGATCAGAGTTAAGAACACACTGCCTTCGCTCCATCACTCCCTGACACCAACCTCTGAGAAGAAAAGATGGAGCAGAGGGAAGAAAAGGTGAGCGAGAGAAAGAGACAGACCGGAAAAAAAAGAAAAAGAGAAGGGGGAAAAAAATCACCCGATCCCTCTCGTCTGAAATAGCGGGCCTTAATTTTGACATTGAACAACCCCTGTTCTTGGGTTACACCGAGGCCGTCCATTTTCAGACGGTACCGCTATCCCCCGTTTTTCTCTTCCCCCCTTTCCTCTTCATCTCTCAAATGAACTAATCAGAAAAAAAAGAAAAGAAAATGAAGTGTCCTGCAGGATCCATTCCTCTGGAAGCATATGGCAATGATTGATGGAGGACAAGTTTGACTTTCCCAGGTCATCCTCTAGGCACACATCTGGGAGCATGCAATAATTCTCTTAATTTTAGACCCCGTCTCTTCCTTTCTCTCTTTTTGGTGTTTTTCAAAGAACCTTAACCTCTCTCTCTGTCTCTCTCAAGGCTGACACAACCACTCATTTTGGCTGGAATCAAGGTACGGTAGTGGTTGCCAGATGTTTATAAGAACTGTTGGGGCAATCCCCTTGTTTTTTATGGTTCCCATGCCTTTTTTCTTTTTCTTTCTCACAAATACCTTAAGAACCACTTGTGTCATATGGCTCAACTAGCTATGGTAACTGGATTTACCATATGTGTATTACTGGGGAGATATTTCATCGTGACAAATACTGTAAAAAAAGCCACAGGGAATATAAGTTACCTATGTTTATTGCTGTTGAATGGATTTCAGATGAATGGCAGCTCTCTTTTTTCTTTTTTTAAACTCATGTTGTGCATCTTCCAAAACATGCATGTCGTCGATGATGGACATGGGAAAAGTACTGATACTACATGACATGGATGGAGTATTTTGTGGTTTTGCAGGTATTCATTTGTCAGTTATCAAATGAATTCACCATAATTTTCAATGAATATGGTTGAATACAAATGAATTGAACACAATGATGCAGGTCACAACAACATGATAAATCAGCATGATGAAATTTATCACAATATTTGAAAAAAAATGTTTTGTTTTTCAAATATCGTGATCCATTTCATCTAAAGGTACTTCATCAGAATCTAAATCATGCACACAGTTAATAAAGTGCACGAGCGTCAACGTGTCAATGTGGGAGGAGGGAAACGGCAACTCGGCCTGCAGCACTTTGCAGGGCGTCCAAAATCGTCCCTTGACTTTAGCTTTCCAATAACAGAGATGAACTTTCAGCGCTAGCTATAAATGCTTTTGGGAAACCCAGCCGTGTTGCATTTGCCACGTGATGATCCCACCTCTGAAATATTCACCACCATTAACATCCCTACGGGTATCATCCCCTCTCAGACCCAATCCGCTCCGCTCTCCACACCTGCGAGCCAACAAAAAGCCAGATGCTATCTTCCCACTTTCTTTACAAGATGTCTCCCTCACCAAATGCACGCTTGCAAACTAATATCTGGAGTGGAAGAATCGGTCGACTTGACATGCAGCCGGACCCGTTTCCCCCAGAATATACGCGTTAATATTCGCCGAGATTTGGTGGGGGAATTTTTTTATTTTTTTGTTGTTGAAACGTTGAGTCCGTTTTATTTGCATAGCCTTAAATCATCACAGTTTAGTCCCAGCAGGGTTTTACAATCACAGTTACACTATATACGATGTACGACATCCCCTCTCCTTAGACCTTCGATTCAGATGAGGCCAAATTCTGCAGGAAATTCTGCAAATTCTGCAGGAAGAAATCTTGTCAGTGAACAAATAGGAGGGGGAGAAAGCTGGGGAAGAGCAACATTGGGAGCGATCCCTCATCCAGGACGGATAGACATGCAATCAGCATCGAGTGGACAGGCGGTAACAGATCAACAATTGCTCAATACATAAAAAATGGATTTACACACAGCAGTATAGTACTGAAAAAACCCCATTATTAATACACAAGTAAGAGCAAGGCAGGTGAAAAGTAAGATCGCCGTTGCCAACACGGGTTGGAATAAGTGATTGTTCATGGAGTCGGATGGCTAGTTTGTTTTATTTTGACTGATTAAATTTTTTTTCCATTCCCTTATTGCCAATTTCCACTCATAGCTGCAACAGCTGTTGCTAATAAAGCTGAAATGTGTTTGAGCTTAATAGGTCCT
This sequence comes from Lampris incognitus, assembly GCF_029633865.1. Taxonomy (NCBI): domain Eukaryota; kingdom Metazoa; phylum Chordata; class Actinopteri; order Lampriformes; family Lampridae; genus Lampris; species Lampris incognitus. Next base: position 16,765,603 of record NC_079229.1, on the reverse strand, counting down.
GATGTGACTGTGTAGTTTAATTGTATTGCTAATCAATCCCTGTGTTTTCTCCTTAAACTTACAACTGATTTCATGTTGTCAGGCTCGGCTGAGAGGAGGCCTACAATTAGCGTGCACGCTCAAGTGTGCATGCGTGTGTGTTGCGTGCATGCTTGCATGCATGCATGCATGTGTGTGCACCGTGCATGTGTGTGCGGCGTATCTAATCACGTGCTATCTTGTGAGAGACGGAGCAGTAGACTTTGAGCCCAATTAGCCAGGCATTTAGGCATCTTAATTGCTGATATTCGATCTGCGGCACTCGCTGATGAACCACTTAGCAGCAGCAGACGTATGGATTATCGGCCTGCGCCGCTCGCTCCTCACATGTAACTACCGGGTCAGGAATTAGTGCTCTTAACAGCGCTTCACAAATGAAGACAGCTGCATCGACTGGTACTGAAAGCTACCTTCTCGAACAATTGCTTCCTTTTCCCCTCTATTAAAATCTGTCTTTCTTTTTTTCTTTCCTGCAGGGTCTCACTCACTATCTTCTCCTCCTATCAGCTCATGTCGTACGTTCTCTGATCCTATCAGGTGAAATGCGCCTTTTGTTCCAATTCGGCTGCGCTCCCCTCGCCTGTTGAAGCAGGACGCTGGCAGCGGGCCACTCACATTTGGCCGTGACAGCGTTTGGCGTTTTGTTGTCATGGCGCTGCAGCCATCTCAGTTGTCGGGGCAACAAACGCCGCAGCTCACGGGAGGCAAATGAATGTCATGGAACGACAGAACCGCTTGGGAGAGCAGGAAGTCCGT
>NC_079229.1:16759808-16762308 GCF_029633865.1 Lampris incognitus | reverse complement strand
AAGGCTCATATTTTTGTTTGAAGGGCCCCCATCATCATACTCTTCCCTCAACCGCCCCCCTCCTTCCCTTCCCTTTCAAAAATCCCATCACCTATCCCCCCCACCCCCCCACCCCCCCCTCTGGCAACTGGACAGCTCAATGTCTTGGGTTACCTTATATTACAGCCTATATCTCAGAGGTGTGATATGGAAAAGCATTAAAGTGCTTAAGGAATGACGAGCGAGGGGATCTGGAGAAGGTTTACTTTGCCATATGAAACTGCGGCTTTGCCGGCTACGAAAGGGCAGCCAGCTGACGTCGTCGCCGCCGAAAAGTGTACAACACAATAGTTTGTTTTTTTTTTTCATTCAAAGCTTTATTTGACCAAATGCGGTGCAGTCCACTTTGGTATGGAGTGGCAAGTCAATTCTGATGGACTTGATGGACAGGTGGAAACGCACACATGTGGACCGACGAACACATCCACACACACACACCGTGTGGGTGTGACTGTGTGGGTAGGTCGGGGTATGTGCATACATACACACATGCATGTATGTATATGTGTGTGCACATATGTGCACATACTTGTTTGTGCGTTTACGTGTGTGTGTGTGTGTGTGTGTGTGTGTGTGTGTGTGGGTAGGTGGGGGGGTGTACATACATACATGCATGCATATTGAGATAGCAGGTGCGTGCATACACGCGTTCTCGTGTGTGTTCAAGCAAGCATATCTGTTTACTTTTGCTCTCCGAAAACCCACTCACATTTGAATGCAGGAGACAGGCCACATCTCCCTGCTCTGTGAGCCGCTAGACAGCTCAGTCAGAATATTTTATAGTACACACACACACACACACACACACACACATGCGAGCCTCCCCTGGGGTACGCCATATGCGGCGCCTGGGGAGAGCAAAATGGAACTTTTTAAAAGCCAAAACACTTCTCCCGAACAAACTCGTCTCGCTTAATAATACCACACCCATGTTCCTCGCCGCTCCTCTCCCTCACGACAGGCCGTCATTATCGGCGAGGGCCGGGCGTTTGGGTTGCTTTTTAGGGAAAAGGCTTGTTGTTGTGCTACCCGAACGCCTCTTTACATGACAGACGGCAAATGGAGTATAAACTATTTGGATTCCCCCTGTATCAGCAGATGGGCTGGTGGTGCACGGAGAGGAGCGGGGAGCAGTCGGAGCACCTTGCACCACAGCTGCTAGTCATGCGGCTGAGCACGCTCCACACGTCTTGCATTGATCATTGCACTCATTTAGCCTCACTTACCGCTTTATCAAGTGCAAATATTGTAGAGAAAAATATAATAATAATATTGTTAAGATTGCTTTTTTCTTTCTGGGCAGGGTCCTCTCTCTTTAGGCCCATAAAGGTCTAAGACGGAGAAGATACACACACACACACACACACACACACACATATATATATATATATATATATATATATATATATATGTATACACACTGTGTGCATGTGCATGTGTGCATGTGTGCATATATACACAGGCACATATACTCACAGACCTACACATATACACACACAGATGGGAGCACATGTGTACCTCCTGCTCTTATGAAGATAAATATGGCAAGAGGTAGATTTTCACCCCGCATCCACCGAATGGGACACACACATTCATCTTCGCTGTATTTCGTGTTTTGGTGTACGTGGGTTTGTGAGACGGGGGGGGGGGTACGTGTATTGGGGGAATACAGAAGCAAGGGTGTGTGCACCTCACAGCCTTTCCAATGTATGGAAATGTATGTGCATTTTTAAAGGTGTGTGTGTGTGTGGGGGGGGGGGTAAATTTATTTCTCTCTCTCTCTCTCTCTCTCCCCCTCCTCCCCCCAGAGCACCCTTCGCCCCTGCCTCCCTCTCCACACCTCATTCCCGGAGCTGATAGACCTATGGACATATGATAGATGGGAGGAGAGAGAGAGAGAGGGAGAGAGAATGTGTACATGTATATATGCCCTACTCCTCCACTCTCCCAAACCCACCCTGTAAAAATCTCTCTCTCCTTCTCACACACACACACACACACAGACACACACACACCTTTTGAATCCGGGATTCATGCGCATACCAAACATAATCCATAGTTTTACATAATGGGGCGGAGGAGAAACGAAAGGCAAGTCAGCTTGTGTAGCTGGGTGATAAAGATAATATGAATCATCTGACTCTTTCCCTCCCTCTCTCTCTCCCCCTCTCCCCGTCTCCCCCATTGTATGTATACACATCCACCTAGGGAGATGCTGATATGCTATAGGGGAATATAATGAGATATGGAGAAGCCCCCCCCCCCCCCGATCGTCAAGAACACATGTGGGTCATATGTGTACTTTGTGCAATTTTCAGAACGTCTAAGGATTATGGTTCACGGTACGCAGAGATTTAAGGAGATTGCTCCTAGCTCAAGTCACAGCCGTGTGGAATTGCAAAAGGCTATTGCGCTATTTGCACATATTGCATAAAAGCGATTGCATTAGGGATGCACAATG
>NC_079229.1:16749808-16752308 GCF_029633865.1 Lampris incognitus | reverse complement strand
CCACCTTGATACCTTTCTAATTATAAATTATGAACTTTCATGCTCTTTTCTCTTTCTCTTTTTTTTTCTTCCTTTTTTCTGGAGAGAAAAAAACTCACCTCGTTGGAACAGTTCAATTTAGTTTTCGCTTGTTTCGGGGAGTCCGTGTGCCGCCTTCCCACCGATTCCGAAGCGCTGCTTATTATTGCCATGAAAGAGCTTTACCACCAGATTTATCAATTTCTCCTTGAAGGTCTGTTGTACTCGCCAGTGCATTTGCAAGCGGTTCGGGACTCTTTGAAGACAAACATGGTATCGTGCAATCTAGCACCCCCCCCCCCTCTCCTCCTTCCCTCCTTCTGTTCTCCTCCTTTCCCCCCCCTCGCTACTTCAAAGCAGACAGACAGAGATGAAGGTTTGGGAAGAAATGGAAAACAAATTGTTCATTTGTATCTGGGAGGAGACCAGACACTTGAGCAAATTCTTGCTGTTACGGAGCAGGATTCTCATGGTCGCGGAGCCGAGTCGGGGGAAACCGCGAGGGCCCGTCCAATTGCTGCTCTAATCTGTCCGACAGACAATCAAATGTGTAAATGGGATTGAAGCTGGTCGATGATCACCTTCCGGACACGTCTTCAGACGACCGACGGCTCGGCGCTTCGGTCGGAGAGATGTTGAACAAATAGATTTTACTGTTTACACACTGGGAGCACTTTACGGCAAGGGTTATAAAGGCTCTCAGCCCAGAATCCAAATGTGAAAGTTTGTTTTTTTGGGGTTTTTTTTTTTTTTGTTTTTTGTTTTTTTGTCTATGCTGCCATATACCACAACAGAACAATCCTGAAGTTAACTGGAAACTTATCTTGGGGTCACAATCCCCCCCCCCCAATTCACACACTAAAATCTAAATAATAGAGCAGCTAAATTTGAGATGTTACTCTTTGGAACCATTTATATAGTTTTGTTTTGTTTGGTTTTCTTTTTTTGTGGAGTGTTTTTGGTTCAGTGGGATTTTGACAACTTAAATGGGGCGAATACAAAACTGTACTTGATGCCAGTACATTAGGATTGCTCACATTATTATGCTTAACTTATAAGTGGTCCTGCAAACAATTTCCAAGACCCCCCCCAACACACACACACGCACACACAAGTACACATATTCCAAAAGGGGAGAGCGCAACAAAAATGAAGCAACCTCCCTACCAATTTAGCATTTGATTGATGAGTTTGAGTACCGTGTGACTTTAACTATATTGTATCTGCCACTTTTAAGCACCCCCCCCCCCATCAGAGCACCAGAGGAGGGTATCAGGGGAGTTAATACCCATACATCTGGTGTAGGTTCCAGGCAGGACTGAATACTTATGAGATGGTGGTACAGTGATGTTTGAGAAGCGGACCTTATGACAGCATCAGTGCATGAATGCCGTTCCATATAGGGCCGAAGATGAGAGACTCTGCACCACGGGGGCACAATATATTAATTTCTATATGTATTGCGCTTCCAGACCTCACAATATGGAGAAATTGGTTGATGGGAGAGGTCTCGACCAGAGCACCAAAGCCTTTTCTTTCTCCCTGGCCATTATCCACAGGCAGGCAAATCAAGCCAGCAAATCAGGAACAATGGAGCCCTCAAAGAGCAGAGTGGGGATCAAAGCAGTGCTAACTGGCCATTGCAATCCAATTGAAATGTTCGCTTTGCATCTCTCCAAAGGTAATGGATGTGGGGAGTGGGTGCTGAAAAGAAAGGGCTGTCCGTTCGTCTTTGACTCAAAATTATGGAAGGTAAGAAGAGAAAAAGAGAGAGAGAGAGAGAGAGAGAGAGAAACTGCACGTGACAGGCCTGGCCTTCTCAAGTCATCTAGAAGCTTCATAATGTCCCTTGGTTAGTTTGACTTTGAATTTCCAAAGAACCCATTTTTTCGCTCTCTCTTTTTTCCTTCTCTTTGAACCCCTTCAACAGTTAAGATTGGCTACATTATGATGATATATGAGATGGTACACTATGGCCCTTGTGCATGTGGAGTAGTATTGAGGCAGGCTATTTCTTAGTGTCCCCCCTCTCTCTCTCTCTCGCTCTCTCTCACTCACTCGCTTTACTTTATCTCCCACTCTCTCCTGCCCTTTCTTTCCCTACTCTCCTCTCCCATCTTCCTTACTCTTTCTAGCCCCCCCCCCCTCACTCAACCCCCCCCCCCCATCTTTCCATCTCCCCATTTGAATGTGTTGATCACCTGGGGAGATGCTGCATTAATGCTGACGCCCAGTAAAAAGCAGAAGCTTCACTTTATTTATCTGCACTGCACTAAAATTCCTCCCGATCTTTCCAGCACATTTCACTCAATCACGTAACTCAGGCCATTCCATTAGCCACACAGGGGCGTTTTACCCCATTGAGCACAACACGCCCCGCACTTCTATGAATATAGATTCCCCTAAATTATGTATAATGGAAGTGCTCAGATTTTAGCATTTCTACTGAGAGGGTTTGAGGGTGTTTTAGTTGTTTCTGACG
>NC_079229.1:16722308-16734808 GCF_029633865.1 Lampris incognitus | reverse complement strand
CCCCCCGACGCCCCCCCCTCTAAATTCTGCAAATACGTAAGGGTGGATGGGAGTGCCAATCAATAGAAATCGGCGTTTGGAATGGGGCAACAGAAGAGGCATTTTTGGCTTTTTTTTTTTCCTGTCCATAAAAAGATTTATATGGAGGACACTTACTGGGTGCGTGTCTATTAAAGAGGGATCAACAATGAAAAAGATCGCGCACGGCGAAGGACCAAAGGGCCAAGTGGGAGGAGGGCAGCAGGGCGAGGTGAGATTGAATGGAAGGAGTGCCGATGTGATGATGGTGATGACAGTGTGCGCGTGTGTGTGTGTGCGCGCGCGTAAACGTGTGAAGGCGTGTGTGTGTGTGCGCGCGCGCGTGTGTGAGAGTGATAGAAGGAGGAGGAGAGGGGGTGGGGTGGGGATGGGGATATAACGGGTGTAAAGCTGGATGACTAAGTGTGTGAGACAGAAAGAGGAAGACGAGGACGTGTGTGTGTGCGCGCGCGCGGGGGGGGGGGGAGTACAGTTTAATGTCGACTTCCTCTGGAGATCGACCCGCGCACGGGCGACGTCTGCCAAGTCACCCTTCTTCTTCTCCAAATCCCTTGTTGTTCTTCTTCGGGAGTAATATCACGGCAGTCCTTCGCGCCTGTGTCTGGGTAAAGACTTTACAGTCAAGGCCATCGATTTCCCTTATCAAATAAACAGAGTGACACCAGCGTGAATGGACCCCCCCCCCTCCAGATCTGCACGCACGCACGCACACACACACCTCCTTCCACTCCCCAATCACAGGTCCCCCACCACTTGCCCCCCACCCACCCACTACTCCTCCCCTGCTCGCGAGACCCCAAGCAGCTGTGGTCCCATGTAAATTTTACATGATTGGCACCTCCTTATTTTACCCTTCGTCTGCCCCCCCACCCACCTCCCAATCCGCTGTCTCTGCCCCCCCCCCCGGATCATGTTGCATATTAATGCACAGTTTATGCAATAGCCCTGCGTGTTTAGCTCATCTGACGGCGCGCGCCGGCTACCATGTCCTTGCCTCCCCCCGAGAATTTGCATACCTGATTGGTGCCTGAGAGGCCGCGGTGAAGCGCTTGATTATTGGTTGGATACGTGATGCTGAAATGCGATCTCATACGGGGGCTTGAACGGTTTCCCTTGACCCTTGAAATGCAGCGTAAGCCCGGCGTGGCCCTTCTTTTTTTTTTGATTTGGCATTTTTGTCTAATTGTTGTCATCAGTGTACTCGCGCTATCACCGCGCATCTGGAAGCACTCATAGGCATCTGAAGCAACGGCCACATCGATAGTCTTTGTTTTAGACCTTGCCTCCCCCATGCCCCCCCTACCCCACCCCACCCCCTCCCTTTTTAAAAGGAGCGGAAGAGTGGGCTGATACCAGTCTCATGTTGCGTATGGATTTTCGTTTATATAATCGATTGAAATGTCCCAATACATTGATTTTGGGTTCAGTGTTTTACAAACAAGCGTTTATAGGTCTCGATTTTATGTTAGGGACGATTCCGGCGTGACAACGGTGCACAGGGAAGACCTTTTGTTTGGGTTTTTTTTTCTTTTATTTGGAGGGAGGGAGAGAGGGGGGACAAATGATGTAAATACAAACAAATAAACATCTATTGTTCCTTGTAGCAAACATCAAAGGTGACGCGGGAGGAGGGGGGGATGAGGGGGGGTGGAGGAGACGTATAGGGACACGGACAAGGGTGGAAACGGCACAATCGCGCTGTCCCATCCTTAATCAAATATAGTGGCGGGAAGAAAAAAAGAAAAGAAAAACACAAAGCATTTCCTTCCTCTGAATTTCTCCTTGAATTATGTGCCATCACTGTGTGATTGCGGAATATTAAATTAAAGTGGGATAAGTCCGCACCGAGGCAGGCAGCGTCCAATCCGCAACTCATTTCCCCTGTTGTAGCGCGGCATCACCGCGCTCCTCTCTCCTCCATGACAATGTGCCAAATGTGGGCATTTTGAAAACACTTTCCATATGCTATAAGCGGATCGCTACTGAGCAAGAAAGAGAGAGAGAGAGAGAGGGGGAGAGTGAGTGAGAGAGAGAGAGAAGAAAAACGGAATGCTTTAAACCAAAGGTAAAGACTATACCCCACTATACATTTTATTTTATCTTCGTTTGCAACTGTTTTTAATTATGGTCATGTTTTCTGCAGGTTTACAGAGTGGCAATTTGGAGTTTGTTTGGTTTTTTTTTTTTTTTTTACAAACGACTGTATTTATATATTCATTTTAAGGGTTGGGAATGAAAACGTAGAGTTTATGTTGTCTGTCTACAATGGCACAAAAAAAACTTGATTTATTTCACATTTCTGCCTTCTACCCTTTCATTTGCTCAGAGGTGGAATTTGACTTTTATTTATTTTTCTGTTGTTTTTTTTACACCTTACAGAAATGTCTTTGTGTCAGACAACAATTTGCAATGAAATCACAAGAATACGTCACTGTTGTATTGGTGATTAGTTAATTTGCATCTATATATATATATATATATATATATATATATATATATGTAAATTCAACATAGATGGCAACTTTGATGCTTGCAAAATTTCGATGTCTTTTGTTTGTTGTGTTGTTTTTATTTTCATGTTATTTGCAGTATTCAGCGTTGGCTGCATGTTTTTTGGAGTGGTTGGGTTACTGCGTCTGTTTCCTGCAGGTACATATGTGTAGGTTTCTAACGGTGACTCGTTGTGTTGAGGGAAAACCTGCAAATGGCGTGTATCTGTATGGTGTATGTACACAGTTTACAGCCCGTGGGGTTTGGTGTGTGTGTGTGTGTTGTGTGTGTGTGTGTGCGCGCGCGCGTGCTTGCCGGGGGAGAGTTGGCCAGTGGGTCAGTGTGGCAGGGTGCGGGTCAGGGCTGTGGCTTTGTGTGTTTGTGTATGGAGGCAGAGGGGTCGTCCAGACCCGTGGTGACCCGGCCAGCCCCATGAGGGCGCCGATGCATAGGGCAAACTGAATTTAACCACACCAAACACATACGCATGCCTTCTCCACCCCAAATACTTGAGGCAGGTTCTCATTGTTAGTATCGGGACAATGAAACGTATATGACACAATTTTAACAAAGATCCACACAGACACACAGACACACACACACACACACACACACACACACACAAGCAAAAAACAAAAAACAAAAAAGGACATTAATTAATCCATTGTTTTCCAACTGGCTTTGAAATGTATTGAGGGCTCAACAACCCCCCCCCCCTCATGACATTGACCACTATCCCATAATAAGCCTATAGATGTGCCTCTGGAGATGCCAAAGTTATTGATCAGAGGAGAAACGATCACTCGGCGCGCAGCAGTACAAACTTTCACCTGCCGAAACATTACAAACAATTACACCAATATCTGACACGTCTCTTTAGTCGGATCAAAGTTTGTTTTGTTTTTGTTTTTGCTGATGAACTTCGGAATTCGTTAATTGGCTGAATCGCACGCGAACGCACGGTCGCGAACACGCGCTCGCGACACGCGCGCCAAGACCGACCCGCAAGATAATTTACAGATAAAAAAAAACTGCAATTAATTGGGGGGATGTGGCGATATGGGGAAACGGGGGGCGAAATGTTAGTTAACGTAGTCTTTTGTGAAGCGGTTCCCCCCGGAGAAAGAGCATCTTGTGCAGGGGGAAAAGGGAGGGTGGAGCCCGGGGATTTACAAAGGCAGGAGGTTAAGATAAGCGGTAGCCTCTATCAGTTCCTTAAATCCGCTTTGCTCTCTCCTTTTCTCCCAATGAGCACAAATAAAAAGAAACGAGTACATCCCCGCTATAAATGTCAGCAACGCGCGTAAATCTAATCTATCTGCAAAGAAGGAAGGAAAAAAGCAATATCCTTTATACACAAAAACACACAAAAACACAAGGTCGTCAAGTTAAAAAAAAACAACACATGATGTGTTATGTCTGCAAAAGTCCTCCATTTCATGGGAGCGGCATTTAAAGGCATATAAACGGGGGGAGAGAGAGAAAAAAACCCCGTTAAGTCCAACTTCAGCAGCACCGGGGTTCGGATGTAAACGCGGTTCTGCACCCTCGCCCTATATGGACATATTGTACGCCTGCACGGCGCGCATCGGATAGACTGCCCCTCTCCGAGCCCGCTGAGAGGGACGCCTCTCGGGGCTGCCGGCTGGGAATCCCCCCGGAGGACACGGTAGCAGGAGCGGAGGAGGCTGCGGCAGCCACGGATCCGGGCGGAATCCACAACTGAGGCTTTTTTCTGCTCCTCCGGTCGGAGCCCAGAATTGAAACAGCCTCGGCATCGGATCTCTTGGCTTCTGCTAGGGGTGCAGTCCAGTCACTGTGACTGCGGAGTTAGACCTAGTTCACTGCCAGCAGCCTTATCATCACATCCACAAGCCCCGGCTCATGCAGTCAATTCACCCCCAGCTTCGATTTTTTCCATGAAGGAGGAGAACAGATCTCTTGATTCTCTTTCCCGATTGACACCGGGTAAAGTCTTCCCCTCTTGCCCGAAAGCGACCATTAAGGGAGGAAAAACACACAGTAAACGGTTTGCATTGGGAAAAAAGAATAGGGTTAACAGACCAATACACATCGCAAAGGCACCAAATGTACGAGCGTGAATGGAGCCTTGAATGGAGAGGGGGGGGGGATTTTGTGTGACCCCCGTATTGGATTGTTCAGTTTGGCTTTATTGAACCCACACGGGCCTCGCTGGTCCCGAAAGGGCAGTGATGGGTTTAAAAAGCAGTGGGTGAATTACTCGGAGGCTCCGCGGCTTTGATTTTTCAAGCTTGAACGTTTATGCCAACCAAAATCAAATACCCACACTCACCCACGAAAAACAACACTATTACACAACATCATTAGACTATGCAATGTACTGAAATCCCACTAAAACTGCTCATTTATATCCTAAACTCGTCACAGACTCAATAAGCGACACGTAGCTATTGGATGTGCTGCAAGTGGCACATAAACGATGTTGCGCATTGAGATATAATTTTGGTCCTACAGTCCACAGGCCTGTCTCGCGTCGTGCACTAAGATGCCCATTTGAAAGTATTCCTTTTTTCTGCCTTTTTCCTGTTTCACTCTTTGTACGGTATGTCTCGAGTGGAAAAAAAACGTTGAAAAAGTTCGAGAATAATTTAGTCATATCCATAAATTATTCTAGGCTATATGCGGGAAAACATCCTAAAGATATTCCTACCAGAAGCCGCACGAGACGCATCCCTACCTTAACTGTATAAATCACACAGGTCCATAATCAATAAAAACACGTCGTTATAACACGTATATGCTATAGCTATGCATGCTGTTTTGTTTTTGTGTTTTTTTTTTAAAGAACAAGACACACAAAAAAACCCTTTTTGGTAAACACCATCAGTCTACGTTAGGAGATGCTACGTGCGCTCAGCCGTACTCGTCTGCGGAAACTACACGACTTCTTCTTTAGTAGTAATAGTACTCTCATCTAGCGAGCAGCAAGCAATTGCCGGTTGTTCTACATATCATTTGGCTTTACAATAAAACCGCGCCAGAGTCTTTTTCTTTTCCTCCTTTTTGTTTTTTGTTGCTGTTGTTTGTTTTCCTCCCTTTTAGATCGCCTCGGCTCTCCCCGCCGACGCGCACGGGGGGCAGCCCGTGCACGAGCGCGTCATTTGCAATGTGGAGACTGTTGATCAACTCACTAATTACACTTCTCTCCTCTCCCTCTCTCTTTGCTCCCTCCCTCCCTCTCTCATTCGCCCTCTCTCCTCCATTCCCAGAGTGCATATCGGGAATAGACACACAAAGACATGCGCACTCAACTTAATCAGCCATTTTTTTAAACAGGGCTAAAACGATAATAATTAGCAGAATAAAGACATATCGGATTTTCATTTCCTTTCCTCCGTTTCGCGACCCCTCCACAACCGAAACTGCGAGGCAGCCGTCGACACGTCGTCCGCCGACCGGATCCAAAGGATAGCTCTCTAGCGCTTTGACATTTGTATTTTTTTCTACCCTTTTCCCATTATAAAGTTGGAGGATTATTATTTTCCCTGTTTTTGTCTTTTTTTGTTGTCAAATTACACAAGACACTGGATGTGACTTTGTATTATAAACCAAAAGCGAGAGACGAAGCGGTGGGAACGGCGGGGGAAGAAAGTAAGTTTTTTTTCCCTTCTTCTTCTTCTCCTCCTTCTCTTGCTTCTTCTTCTCCTTCGCCTTCTTCTTCTCCCTTTAACTTTTATTGAGTAGTCGGCGTTAAATTTAGGTTGAGTATCGATTATCTTTCGCCGTGGATCCAGCGGGATCTTTGACATTTGGACTCTGGATAAACAGGTGTTGGATGCGGTATGGTTGGAAGTCCTTGGCTCGGTCGACTACACGGTGTCTATCGCGGTGTTTGTGGAAGTCCAGCCTCGGCTACAACAAACACGCCACTGACAGGGGGCTGTAGTCGGCTGCGTTTTACGCGAGTGTCCGTGGTCGGCTGTCGGTGCCAAAACCTTGCTTTAGAAGTTTATGCGATTGTTTTTTGAGGTGGGGGTGGGGTGGGGGGTCCGCTGGTGGGTAGACAAAGCCAACAGTATACACATTATACGGACAAGACGAACATTTTCCCTTTGTGGCTTTGCGGTGCGGATATGGGTGCTACGTTTTCAGGAGTCCGGTCGCTCGGACATGTCCGTTCTCGCTTTTCTGGTCCAGGCGAGCAGACCCGAGCCCGGTTCACCAGCATTCAGCCCCAGTCGACCGCATCTTTTATTGTAAATATACACCGTGGCGTTTTAGTGGGGTTTGAAGACGTTTGACGCTATACCTTCATCGGGTTACGTGCACCTCTCGGGCATTCGTAGCCGAAGTGATACGACGAGTCGCCCGATTGTCGCTGTGAGGTGTTTATTCTCGAAACGATACCTTCCGTTTCCGATCGTAACCTGAGAAAAGTGCGTTCTCCTACTGTCTAGCCCCGTGTGCCGTTACCTGCTGCGCGCAACGTATAGTCTCCCCTCACCGAGGCGTGGGTGGCTGTGTCGCCCAGAAGGGAGACCGATCGGTGGGATACTGATAGCACGCAAGTCCCCCATAGAGCCAGTCGTTCCCGGATTCAGATTTTTGGATATTTAGTCAAAAAAAAAAAGGAAAAAAGAAAGCATTGTTTCGGAGATGGTATGGTATCAAAAAAAAGAGTCGTGCTTGAAGATATGGGCGGACATACTTTGAAAATGGTGTTTTCTTTTCATAGCCATAATAAGATCCGTTTCCCTCGATCCCCATCCGCGTCAGCGGGGTCATAATTTCTTCGCATAATGAATTGTCCTTTCCCTTTCGAGCGATGTGGGTCGCAGCAGCTTCTGTTAAGTTGTCGATAGCTAGGTGTTGTTTTGGATTAATTTGGGAGAAAGAGGAGCGAGAGAGAGAGAGAGAGAGAGAGAGAGAGAGAGAGGTTGAGGCGGTGGGGGAGTACTGCTCGGCTTTTTCCCCCCCTCTCTCGCCCTGATGGCTGATTTGAGGTAAGAGACTTGGCTCGGATTGGGACGCGACAGTGACAGGGACATCGATCGCTTGCATTGAGAAACACGGGGAGGGGGGCAGAGAAAAGCACGGCGGAAAGGCGAAGGCAGAGTCTCGCGGTCGGTAGGAGAGGAGCGCTCGTGCACGCCAAAAGCAGCGACCTCTCGGATGACTTTAAACCTTTATTCCGGTCTTTTTTAATTTCATCTCTGCATGCATTTATTACCCCGAACAACTGTTTGGTTCGCAGGACTTTTCCTCTTCTTCCTCATTTGCTATTTTAGATATGTATGGATTATTGTAGGCTGTGCGTGCCGATTTCTTTTTTTTTTCCATGATGGAAATACCAGATTTCTTACGGATTGTTGGATTTAAGTAGACAAGGACCATTGGCATTTGTTTGTTAAAATTAACCTTTGTTATGTTGATATTACTGTGATATTCTTGGCATCATTATACTTCTAGAGCCAAGCCTTTGGTAGGCTATGGGGGATATTTTAAATACAGGGGACTCGTGATGAATGGTAATGGCGTTTTCCCCCATAAATGAAATTGTTAATTAAAGCCTGTGAGTTTAATAAATTGGTTATAATCTCGCCAACGTTAATTATTTTGGTGGGCCAGATGCATCTGTTGCAGATGTGCACAGCGGTTTAGCTTTTTAGGTTTGCATAAAATAATGTGTTACGTTGCACACAAAAATAAATAAATAAATAAATAATAACGTGGCCGAGGCCCGATTTAAAAAAAAACAAAAACAAAAACGCAGTAAGAAACACATTTTAACCGACAAGACGACACAATGTAATTGCAGTGAATTTCATCAGTTAATGGCGGTATTGTCTCACTCCAGAGTGGCTGGATCTATTTTTTCGTCCTTTTTTGTGTTTTTCCTGCCATGCAAATGAGATAATTTTCCAGTTTCGTGTTTGCAGAAGCCTGGGCCTCTTGTTTTTGTTTTTCTGAGAAGGGGGTCTTAGCAGTATCAAAGGCGGAGTGTGTGTGTGTGTGTGTGTGTGTGTGTGTGTGTGTGTGTGTGTGTGTGTGTGTGTGTGTGTGTGTATATGTCTGCACAATGTTCTTTTTACAGTCAGCTGTGTGTGCGTGTGTGTGCGCACGCGTGCGCGTGTGTGTGTGCGTGTGTAAAAACAGTGTGAGAGATGGGTAGACGGCCTGGGAGGACAATAGCTGTTGGCTTGAAATGTGTCTTGATTATTAAAAGCTAATGCATTTTCAGCATCAGAGCCTTCATTAAGGGCTGTGGATGGAGGGGAGCGAGAGAGGGATGAGGGGATATTTGGGAGGAGGAGAAGACAGTAGAGGGGGAGAGAAGGAGAGAGAGAGAGAGAGCGAGAGAGGCTTGCAGGCAGGCAGGGGCTGAGTCTGTCCTATAACTCCTGGGCCCAAGACACATGCAGCTAGAAGATTGGCTCGGGCCTCTCCTAGGGGTCGACAATGTGTCATTTCCACCCGGCTAGATTGCCCTCTGCCTATCTGATATTAATGTGCAAATCAATATTTCAGGGATTAAATTTCCCTTCTTCATTTTTTATGGTTTCTACCTCAATAAGTCTCCCGTCTAATAGAGGAGGCTGGATGATTTAGAAGCCTTTGCAGCAGAAAGAGAGAGAGAGAGAGAGAGATAGAGAGGGAGAGAGCGAGAAAGAGAGGAGCTTTGTAACAAGACTATCGCTGCATTTTAATGTTCTTCTCCCATAGGCCCTTAGTAAGGAGGGCTATATCGCTGCTTTACAGTGTAAAGACAGCCAATTTGGCTAAAAAGGCAGAAAGGGAAAATATGAGTCCGGTTGAATACTTAAGACGCTGTGGTAATCCGAGTAGTGGGTATTAGTGAGGGCGAGCTCCCCCTCTTCGAAGACAGTCTCTCACACACACACACACACACACACACACACACACACACACACACACACACACACACACACACACACACACACACACACGACACACACACACACACACGGCTACATCCAAACCCGCATTACTGAGCGTCACGGTTGAGAGAACAGTGGAGCTTACTACACACCAAACTGCTATAACAATTTTTTTCTCGTTCTTCTTCTCCTCCACAATTTGCGTGTTTGATTTTAACCCCCCCACCACCACCGCCACCCCTACAAGCCCATCGACATCCACCGGAGAGATTTCCTGCCCTGTATAATAACATCTGGCATGTGTGTGTGATAGAAATGAATCACTCTGACACAATGACCTGTGTATGATTATTGGGGAAGGGAGGAGTGTATTACCATAGTCATAATGCTACATCTCATTGAGAGTCGGCCAAATGAGCTTGGACCCCTTAGACCCCCATAGACATTCATTAAGGGACAGTGCAGAGAGTGGTGTCTGTGTATTAAGGTGTGTGTGTGTGTGTGTGTGTGTGTGTGTGTGTTTATTTAATCTTCCTTTCTGTACCATCTGGTGTGTATGTCTAGCACCACGGTGTGAATTTCATACTGTATGTGGATGGGATCCCCCCCCCCATCTCAGCCAATGCAGCAGAACCGACTTGACTGTTTTTAACATACCCTTCATAGAGAGAGAAGGCGTCAGCAAGTGAAAGCAAGAAACGGAGAGGGATGAAAAAAAAGAGAGAGAGAGGAAGAGACACAAAAGAGCTCTAATTGTAGCACGACCGCTTGGCTTCCTCCCTGATTCACGGCCATTACGAAGTGAAAAGCACAACCGCCTGTCCTCCATTATCAAAACGGCTGGCGCGTGCGTGCACACACACACACACACACACACACTTGCATAGGGGGAATCATGTAGATTTTGCTGCCTCCTTCCTATGACTCTAATGAGTACTGTCTTTTTTTGGTCACTGGCCTTGAACAGTTTCAATATTAAATGTATTCAGCGTTCTTCATGCAGGATGATACCATAACAACATTTACAAACTACAAATGGGTTTTCTAGGGGCCAAGCTTGCCTAGCCAGAAGTTGCACTCGTCATCCGCGTAGCTCCAACCGGAGAGAGAAGCACACTGCTAACGTTTTGCAAGAGTCACGTCGGCTTGCCTTTGATGGACCCCTAGTCCATTTCTTTATTTTGATTTATTTTTTTTCTTAACACGCCGTCGCTGTAAACCCATCTCTCCGCTTTTCATGCTTCTGTTTTTTTCAAGCCAAGTGTTTTCAAACGGGCAGTAAAGAGACGATACATAATTATTTGATGCATATGTTAAGATGAGTGACGTGCTAGGTGAGTTTTATTTCAGCTGGATATAATGGAGAGAATATTTCTTTGTAGTTTTGGACTGTGTGTGTGTGTGTGTGTGTGTGTGTGTGTGTGTGTGTGTGTGTGAGTGAGTGTGAAATCAAGAGAGAGAAACAGACAGGGGTGGAGAGAGGGAGAGGTAAGGTCGAGCAGTAGTAATGTTGGGGTCTCCTGGCCCGGGGAGGCCTGTAGGGGGAGAGGTCCACAGCAGCTCGGCATTATGTCTCGGCGAGTGAAGGGGGCGGGATGTGTCAGCCTTAGGGCACCACTGCTAACTACACACACACACACGCGCGCACGTGCACGCACGCACACAGGAGGAGGAGGAGGGTTAAAGACTTGGAACAGGATCAAGTCCCTTCGTAGCTCCTGGGGAGGGTGCTTGTGAATATGCGTGAGTTTTAGTGTAATTAGCACTTAATTATATTAACATATGCAAATTGCCAGGCGGTGAGCTTGTACCGCCGGTGGGTATCGGCTGAGACACAAGTGACTCCATTGTAGCGCCACGGTAGAAAAGAGAATAATGGATTTGTAAGGCAAGCAGCCAGCTAGCCAGCCAGCCAGCCAGCCAGCCAGCCAGCCCCCTGTGCTAACATGTAACCAGCTAGCTCATTTTAGTCTCCGGCTGGCCGCTTTGTCAGATTTCATTAGTTTCCATGACAACCTGGTTAATTGTGCTGACTAATGTCCCTTGATCTGTCATTGGTTTGGGTGCGAGTGTGTCCTCCCCCCCTTCAAAAAAAAAGGGAGGCCTGGCCGACTGGCTTAAACCAGCTCACAATGACTCCTGTTTACACACGTTACGCTTGTACAACCATTTGCATATTCAAAAAATACCCCACCTTCCTTCCTAGCGCTGGTGTTTGTGTGTGTGTGTGTCCAAGTGAACGTGTGTGTTTGCATCAGTTCATTTGCAAGCTTGTGTGCATGTGGCCGCAATGTGTCAGTGTGTGCTTGCGTGTGTGCTTGCGTGTGTGTGGGAGGGGATAACAACATTTCATCTGTGTATTGTGTGAGAATCTGTGTGTGTGCAAGTGTGTGTGCTCCTATGACGCGTGTGTTGTCATACGCTGTCGTCTGCAACGGAAAGCTCTTGACTATGTGGCCGACGTTGCTCCGCTCCCAAATTTGTTTCTGATTATGGTGCGAGGCTGAGATTCTGCTAAAAAAAGGCTTAAGCCCAAATAGCCCGAGCAACAAGTTCTCCCTTTGAAACTTTTAACCTTTCTTTCCTACCATCCAATTATCTAATTACAGTGCACCTTTAAAACTACCCCCGACTAAGCAGCGGGATATTTTGGGGGTGGGGGGGGTGGGGGGATGGGGATAAACATTTAATGTTCTGTGCTTCCCGATAGCCAAAGGTGGATGGAGATTGGGCCGAGTTGGTGCTACTAGTACTTGTGCCTTAATCCTGTTTTTTGACAGGAACGTAAACTGATATAATTGCTTTTCAGAGGCAGGAACGGCGGTTTATACAAGTGTGAAAGCACGGGGAAGGGGATTAGCATTATTTTGCATAATGCCGGTCAGGCGCTGAATGGGGCATTGAACGCTTGACTGGGTGACAGAGATGAAAGAGAGATGAAATGCTCTACCCCTCTTCTCTCTCTCTCTCCCTCTCACTTATTTGCTCTTTCTCTCTCTCTCTCTCTCTCTCTCTCTCTCTCTCTCTCTCTCTCTCTCTCTCTCTCTCTCCCTCTCACTTATTTGCTCTTTCTCTCTCTCTCTCTCTCTC
>NC_079229.1:16714808-16719808 GCF_029633865.1 Lampris incognitus | reverse complement strand
TAGGAACAAACCGAACGGTGGTGATTGGCAGACCTGAATGCAAAAAAAGAAAAAAAAAAGTCCCTCGATCGACAACAGATTCCCAACTTTGGGGCTTTCGGTGTCCATGCCATTTAGAAACCCTCATTCAGCTCTGTCATTGTCACATTTTTATTTGTGTTTACTGGCCCTGTCAATAGATGAACAATAGACCCCACAGTTACTCTTTAAGATGTGAACTTGCGAAGGCATCACTTGTCTTGTGTACTTATCCGGGCATTTATACTTTCAAGGACACTTGTTCAGCCCTTCACGTCCATGCGAAGTCTTCATCTTGCGTATTAAACAAAGCGTTCAACACTCTCTTGTTGTTGTTTTTTTTGTTTTTTTGCAGTCGCTCTGTTGTGATGTGAAAAGCTCTGTTTCGGCTGTACTTGTAAACAGAATAACGAACTGTACAAAAAAGGTTGCCGTGCCACATTTTATTGATTGCGCTCAGAAGTATTTTCATAAGCGTGTCATTAGAAACCTTGCACGGCAAAAAATAAGCGTTCAGCCACTGGCCATGTCGTGCAAACAAGAGCTGGAAAAGAGAAGCCCAGTATGGGAAGAAAAAAGTGGGGAGGGGGGTGGAGAGAAAGTCTCTCCAGGTTTGGGAAAACGGATTAAAAAAAAGTCTTAAGACACCTAATGGCAAATGATCTGGGAGAAGCAGGCAGCCTTGTCAGAGGAATTATACACAACAAAACACAAAAGTAGAGAAAAAGATGAAGAGTAATGCGAGGAAAATTTAAGCAATATTTTGGAAACTTAAGTCTCGGAAATTGAATTCTATCAAAAGTACAAAAGTATAAGAAAAAAAACAATATCACAGTAGACAGAGAGAAGTAATTAAATAGTTCCTCAATCGCTCATTAAATTTTTTGCTTTCATCAGACGCAGCTTTAGGTCACTTTTACTGTCTTCTTCCTTCAAGCGTTACGTGAATTGTGCGTTTTTGGGTATGCGTGCCTTCCTCTGCGCTTGTTCCAACATCTCCCTGCGTACACCGTACGGCTCACGTGTGACGTAACTGACATGTGCCAGTCAGAGTCAAAACCCCTCGGTGGGCCTTGTTGGAGGAGGACGCCGATAATTGCGGGCGAGTGCTGTGTTTACACAAAGAGTGTAAAGGGAGAACCGCTTTCGAACTTGCCACGATGGATTTTGCCTTTTGCTGAGCGAAGACCCCTTCAGTTTGTTTTGGGAGAGGGTTTTTGGGCGATATTTAGGGTGTCCCGTGACTCGCGTGCCCTCCAAACCTCATCCAACCCTCCGTGCAGTTTACTGCACAAACATCACAGCATTGATTAAAAATAAGAATTTGACCTTTAGTGCTTTTAAAAAAAGACTGCCTTGATCTTTGAGATAATCATCGGACAGCGTTAACAAGGGGGCATGTGTGTGTGTGTCTGTGTCTGTGTGTGTGTCTGTGAGAGAGAGAGGTCGAAGCATTCCTTTAAGTCAGTTGACTGTACTAAAGAGATGAGGCGTGGACTCGATAGGTTAAAAAAAACAAAACACGAAATGTTATCTTAAATGTGTAAGCGCAAAATGTAGACACGCAATCTCCGACATAATCTTAGCATTGCTCACCCGACCAATAAGGGTGCATGCCAGGCTCTGCCAATTGTATTAACAGAGAACAACGGGGGCTCGCTCCTTTTTTACAGCACAGGCAAGCGAGCATCGGTATAACTCCACCGTGCAGGCTCTCGAGCCAACGCTATTCTCGCTGTTCCGCTCATATCCTGGCCCTTTTTTTTTCTTCTTCTTCTTTCTGCCTGGCATTCGTCATGGAATAATCTTTAATTATCTGCTTTAAAGAAAAGACGCGAGGGAAAAATAAAGAGAGGTCTCTTTTTCTGACAGTAAAGAGGAAGAGCAGAGCAGGCGGAGGAATGTTCCTGTGTATGAAATTGTAGGTATTAATGGGGCCGGTTTTGTCAGCGGTTTCACTGATGTATCAGCTCTCTGCCCCTAGACTAAATAAAGAGGAGAATTTCGCAGTGTTTTGTTTGAGGCCAAATGAGCAGATATAGAAAGGCCTTGGAGGAATGGTTAAAACAACCGGAGCAAGGCCCCGAAATGGACCCTTTTTCTTCTTCTTCTTCTTCTTAATACAATAGCTAAACAAGTGTCATGATATGGTAATGGATTGTCCTGTGTGCTTTCTGGCTTGATAAGAGCTCCAGAGCAGACCGACATGCTTTTTTGGAGGGGTTTTGAAACAAGGAGCGCACATTTTGTGGAAAGGCCCGTGCATGTAGAGAGTGTATAGAGAGACCTTTTGTGTTTTGTCATAATTTTGATAATAAGGGAGAGGGGGAGATGTATTTTAGTAAGTATCAGTATGTTTTTGAACATGTGGTTTATGCACATGTTCACACATGCATGTGTGTGTGCATGTGTGTGTGCATGTACGTATGTGTGTGTGTGTAGGTGTGTGTGTGTGTGTGTTTGTGAGTTCTCAGCTGCCTCGTCACTGAACTCCATGCCCCCCCCCGGCTGTCACACCGGGGGGGAAGTTCACGTGCACCCGCGCACAAAAACCTGCAGACAAATCCTGACTTAATGCCGATGATCAACAGTAACCACAGTAACAAATTCCTCCTTTAAGCGAGTCTGTTTTCCGGCGATGTGTTCCTCTTCCTAAATATTTGTTTGCGTTCTGAAATGTTACCGTGTCACTCGTGCCTAATGGCGGTGATTTCCTCCAGCGAACAGCAAGGTAATGGGGTCTATTCCATCTCCGTGCCCCTCGGTGGGCTGGCCCCAGCTTCGCGTGACATGGTGTTTATTTGATAGAGGAATATTGCGGTGCTAATCTAAAGCCACGCTAATTACGTCTGACAGTTGTTTGTAGTGAAATCCAATTAAAACGTACACTTTTTAAGTTGAGCGCTCCGGTTTTTTTTTTTGCCCCCCCCCCTCCCCACCCACCCACCCCCATCTATTCTCTTTCTACCCTCCCCTGGTAACCAGAAAAAGAGCCCATCATGGCATAAATAACAACTGTGTTTTCGTTGTGGTTTTTGTGAGAAGAGAGCAAACTCACAACAGCTGTCAGGAAAAGGGGGTTTGTTTAAAAAGCAAATGGCTTTGGTCTAAAGTTCATTTGGAGATGTCTCTAATTAAATAGAGAGCCAAAAGCTTAAGTTAATTAGTAATTCCCTGGGTCCAGAAATTAGACCTGTCACGAGTGCGCAAGCCTTTGGCAAGCCATAAGGTATCTCTGCGTGTGTGTGTGTGTGTGTTTTTTATAATGTTTTTTTCCGCACACATGTATTAATTGTCGTGCAGAAACGTGCTGACATGGTATGTGTTTGTACCTACATTTTAAACATACGTGGCCTGCTAATCATTTTGTCGGCGATGCATAAATACATTGATACATTAGTTTTATGTGGCGTGTTGGAGAAGTGGTGGGGGAGATGTTTTAGTGAAGGGGCACATAGCTTGTGGCGTCAGTCAGGACTACCTGCCCTATGATTATGTTTATGAAGATAATAAACAGGGCCTAGGGTCCCGCTGAGTACCATCTTTAGAAACTGGCGGGGGTTTGAACTTTAAAACTTTATTGTTACCCCTGGAAAAGGCACAGGAATATTGGTTGCTGAGTCCAAGAAATGGTTCTACAATTTGCAAGGTGTCTGGCTTTTTATTGTTGTATTTAAAAAGCAGATGTTCTCTTTTCTCCTCTTCTCTTCTCTCTCTTCTCTTTCTCCTTCTCTTCTCTTCTCTTCTCTTCTCTTCTCTCTCTTCTCTTCTCTTCTCTTCTCTCTTCATTCTCTTCTCTTTTCTTCTCTCATTCTCTTCTCTTCTCTTCTCTTCTCTTCTCTCATTCTCTTCTCTTTTCTTCTCTTCTCTTCTCTTCTCTTCTCTTCTCTTCTCTTCTCTTCTCTTCTCTTCTCTTCTCTTCTCTTCTCTTCTCTCCTTCCTCTCCTCTCCTCTCCTCTCCTCTCCCTCCTCTCCTCCTCCTCTCCTCTCCTCTCCTCTCCTCTCCTCTCCTCTCCTCTCCTCTCCTCTCCTCTCCTCGTCTCTCCTCGTCTCTCCTCGTCTCTCCTCTCCTCTCCTCATCTCTTCCCTTCTCTCCTTTCTCCTTCTCTTCTCTGCTCTTCTCCTGATACTGAAACGTTGACACATAAGGTCTGATTTTCTTACCATCATATAGTCCTATGACAGCCGTCTCCCATATGGGAATCTATTCAGACACGAGTAGATGGTACGAGTACAACTGACAAAGTCTATGTGATGGGGTAATTGAAAAGTTAAGTAAAGGGTGCACAAGCATGAATTAACCGATGTAGGGACAGGGCCGAGACGAGATGTCCCTACCTGTTTAGTAAGACTATAATAAAGCAGTGTGCAGGAGTTTGGATTGCTATCAGCGGCCCAGCTGCACACAGTATTATCCCTTGGCTCATTTGTGCAGATTTATAGCTTCACCATCAATGATGTTGCAGTAATAGGCGGGCCATATTGCATGGGTAGCATGTGACTGGACGCTGATGGGAATTTTTGACCAAGTACAAAGCTCCTGCCAACCCTTCTTTGCTGAGAAAGAAAAGAAATAAAGGGAACCAATGGAAGCGGACATCAAACATTTGCTTTTCCTCGAGAAAAAAAAAGTTAAGAAAAAAAAATAATGGACTCTAGTTGCTTGAGTTGCTAAAATTGCAACTGCAAAAGCAACATGACTTTCTATGTAGTATTCGCAATACATGGGGGAACTGTGCCTGGTGGTCTCGGTTCTACAGTACTTTTCAATTGCTGTGTTGAGCAATTGAAAAGTACTTTATTTATTGAAATTCTGAGTGAAGTACGGTTTTTTTTTTCCATGAGGAAATCAGAGGATGTTACATGTTTTTAATACACTATTTCCGGAATTAACGTGAACTCCAGGTCCAAATTGTGTCAGGGCGAGCACACCTAATGTGAGTGGTGTGATAGTTGATGCACAACATAACCAGCCATTTATA
>NC_079229.1:16682308-16709808 GCF_029633865.1 Lampris incognitus | reverse complement strand
TTGCCAGTGTTGAGTCATTTTGATTTGCCAAAAGGCATTTTTGTCACTGGTTTTTTTTGTTGCATAGAAGGTAATTTGTTGAACAAGATTCCTGTGCTAAATGGAGTGGCGCTCACTTTGGGTGTCTCGGTCTCGGCTGCACCTTACAATAATGATAAGGTGTCTTTTGGTAATGAAGGTCTTCGTCACGAAGGAGACACGGGGGGGAGAGGAGGGACAGGCAGGCTGAAAGGGATGTGTGTGTGTGTGTGTGTGTTTGCAGAGGGGAGGCATCTAGTGTCTATTATAACACATCTTGGTGACAAACCAGGGCTAGAAAACCTTTTGTGTGGTTTAGAAGTAAAGGGGAGAAAAAACACTTGGGCATTGCAAAGCCTCCCGCCCATCCCCATCCCTTTGCAATCTTCTCCCTCTAGCTTTCTTTTAAGACTTTAAACAGAGAGCATTAAGCTCTCCTCTGTGATTGTGGTAGTGTGTGTGTGTGTGTGTGTGCGTGCGTGCGTGCGTGTGTGCGCGTGCGTAGGTGGGTGCACATGCATGCATGCATCTGGGCTCTTTGATGGTGACCAAAGCTTCTCTGGCATTGTGAGGAAGGATATAATTCCCCCCTCCACCTTCATGCACTCCATTTATTCATCCCTCTGCTTCTGCATGGTAACAAATAAACAGGTCTAATTAGACCTGAGGAGGCCTATTCACAGTGCTGACAGTGGGAGATGGATGCAGGCGCTTTCGCACTGCCCTTCGCCTTTGTCTTTGGGCAACGCTTGGTGACATTTTGATAGAAGATTCGGTGTTGGGCAGAGGGGCCACATGCCGTGAAAGGGATGACCTTCTTGGAGACCTTGGGGATTGGACAAACACCCGTAGTTTCACGCTGTCGTCTGACTTTGTCGTTTGACTTTGCTGGGTTCTCAAAAGTCACTTGAACGGTAAAACGAAGGTTTCATTTGACCCACGTTTGGCGAGTTCAGATGTCTCATCAGATGTTTGTTTGATTCCAACATTAAGATTGTTATAAGATCTGTTTTTCCTTCAGATGGAGGTGAAAACTCCCGTTCAGTTGCCAAATACTTTCGGTCTCTTTTGACAATAACTCTAAAACCCCAAACCTGATTTTTAGGTGAATTTCAATTGTTCCATCACTGTTGCACAATTCTTATTAAAATGTTATGAAGGTCTTGTAAATTGGCGTTGAGCTGTCTTATTTTCAGATGGGTAAATTGACTGGACTTTGTGAAATATCTGACTGTGCCTGTGTTCTGCCAGGTTCAGTTCAAATCATGGCTGATATAACCTGATCCAGAAAGACAGTGTGTGTGTGTGTGTGTGTGTGTGTGTGTGTGTGTGTGTGTGTGTGTGTGTGTGCGTGTGCGTGTGCGTGCATAAGTGCTTGCATGCATGCATGCATGCATGTGTGCGTGTAGTCTTGGGAAGGTGGTGAAAGACAGGAAAAGAAAAGTATGGATCAATACCTTCTTTACAATGACACCCTAGGTAGGAGGTAGTGAAAAAGTAGATGGATGGATAGAGGGACACAGACATAGATGGAGGAAGGTGAAGAGCAACAACAGACCCCCTGAAACGAGCAGTGTCCAAAGCCGGCATTCCCGGGCTATTATTCGCCTCTCACGCGATCTGATCTGCAGCCTAAATCACCTTGGTGCATTTAGTGTGTGTGTGTGGGAGTGTGTGTGGGTGTGTGGGTGTGTGTGTGTGTGTGTCCATGCGTGTGCAGGCGTGTAAAAAGCAGGGGGACATGCTTAATTAAAAAACAGAGGTAGGAGCAGCGGAGGCCATCCCTTTTGTTCTTCTGTGAAAAGAAGGGAACTGTTTTTGCAGAGTGGAAAAACCTGGGCTTCATTGTTAGTCTCTCTCTCTCTGTCTCGCTCTCTCTCTCTCTGTCTCGCTCTCTCTCTCTCTCTTTCTCTTTCCCTCTCTCTGAAATAAAAGGAAAGGAGTGCGGTTGGTTAGCAGAGCGAAGAAAGGCAGTGGGGTGGGGGGTGGGGGGTGGAGTGAGGGTTCGGGGCGGGGGGCGGGGGAGATGTGGACAGGGAGGTTACTGAGCACAGCAGTAACATGATCTGCATGGGGAGGGGGGGGGATCGGCAAAAAAAACAACTATTGGCCACTAGTGCCTGGAAAGGTGTGAAGGCCAGGGAGGAGAGCTTAACAAAAAGAAAGGCAGCAAAAAGCTGTCACTGACTTCAGAGGCGATACGAGATGTAATCAGCGTTGAGAAGGACCGGCAAGCCTAAGGACTTTTTTGTTGGTGTTAAAATCTGGAAGAATTTCTTCCTTTGTTTTTATTTTTCCTGGATGAAATGTTGATTTTCCATGTTGAAGTCACTTGAGTTCCAGGCCAAGAATCTCATGACTCCCATGTCCATCACTGACAACCCCTGTTAGCCTCAGTGCTAAACTAACACTTGCTAAATGGATTAGGACTCCTTCAAACACTTGCACCAGGCCACAGTGCGCCGGTGCTGTATTCATGAGAGGAAATTGGCTAAGGTGGGCCGAGGCTTATGCCGTCTTAAAAAGATAAGGTGTCTAGACAAGTGTTCTGAGGGCGGAAGACATGTCCGACTTTATTTGGAGTTGCACCAGAGGAAGCAATAGCGTGAACATAGGCAGTGTACAGCCATACAGCAGCAGCCCGCAAGGCACAAATATTTGGAGCTGTGCATATTCAGACACACTGGTATACATACTCCACTCATAGACACACTTGTACATCATCATTGGTTTGCAGTGCACATGTAAACACCTCTCAGCCTGTTAGCATCGGGGTGATATGTCAGTGCCAAGTACTTAACACATTGGCTTATCCATAAGACATAATTCCGTACTTAAAGTGTTAGTAGATGCATAATTCATAAACTGCAATGTTTTATGTCCGAGCCACAATTCAAAGGGGGCTGCTCCCCAATGAAATAAGCGGGGAAATGACACCAATGACAAGTAGTAAATCCTGCAGCATGTGTCGCATTAGCTCTCAAACCTCCTGCTTTTGAACAGCTTTACCCTCAATCACATTTTACACAAGCCTTGTTAGGAAGGACGTCGGCAAAGAGAAGCGAAAAATGTATATGGCGTAGTGTAGCAACAGCATGGTCCCTGGTGTTTTGGTGTTAGGCAAGTGTGATTGATGCTTTACCTGGAGAAAGCTGAATGAGTCTCGAATTTAGTGCACGTAGAGGGGCTTTTGGGGTATCTTCTTTGAAAAATGTTGTTGGCTTTACCTTGTTTTCTTGTGAGTCAGGTAAAGTGTCATGGCAACTGGGGTGAAACATCTTTAGGAGATAGAAGTGGGGGGGTATCCACACACACACACATACATACACACACACACACACATCTCTCTGGCAAAACAGGTGATCTTCATAGGAAACATATAAGTAAACTAAGAGGACAGTATTTAAAAAGCTTTCATTAAAAAAAAAACCTTGCAACATCTATTTGTATAATCCGACAGGATAGCTGAGGGGTGTAATCCGTGAGTCTGCTCCGTGCATTCTTGTGGCACAACACATAATTCTGGCTGTCTGCGATCCTTCCTCATTGAGAACAAAAAGCTAATGAAGCTAATGATGCTAATTTCCATGCTATTACACGTATTATACACATAGGCGTGTGTGTGTGCGTGCGTGCGTGCGTGTTTGTCAGAGAGCCAAAGAAGGGGAAAGAGAAAGTAAGGAAAGGCAGAAAGAGTGAGAAGGAGAGAAAAAGGAGGTCTTTTTAAGGATTTGTGCCTCGGGTCAGCTTTGTTCAAGTCAATAATGTTCAACTGCTTCACCTAATTGGTGCATCAGATGTATGTGGTTTACTGCATTAGTACAGTTTAGGCAGTCAAAAGTACATTCACCTGACTTGCAGCATTGTGCAAACTGTCTGGCACTCGATGTCTTACTACGTCGTATACTCTCTGGTAAAGACGAGTGATTATCAAACGTCTTCATACGTTAGTATGTACTTTACCCAGGTTTTACGTGTGCACCTGTGACTGTGCATATGCATAAGATTTAAGTAAAAATCAACATTTCATCATGTTACTTTCACACGTCTGCTCCCTGTCCTTTACAGCGTCCAGTTTTAACTAATAACATCCAAAATTCAGTCTCCGCTCCATGTGATTTGTTGGTTTCTTTCACCCAGCTGCCTTAATCTTACAGTGAAGAGGGAGAGAATAAGAGAATGAATGAGAGAGAAAACATAATTTCTCTTTTAATCTATCACTAGTCCCCATGGAATCATCTCTAGGATATCTCAGATTAGACCTGATTACGGCACAAACGCGCACACGTGCGTGCACACACACACACACACACACACACACACACACACAAGCGCGCGCACACTTGATTTCATTTGTCACGCTTTTACTGTCCCACCCACAGGCTTTGTTTAGTCCTGGATTGCAGCAGATTAATCCTCTAATTGCTTTGTGGTGAGAGAGAGAGAAAGAGGAAAGAGAGAGATAGGGGAGAAAGAGTGGGGAGAGAGCGAGAGAGAGAAAGATGGGGGAGAGAGAAGCAGAGGAAAGAGATGGGGAGAGAGTGGAGAGAGAGAGATGGGGAAGAGAGAGAGAGAGATGGGGGAGAGAGAGAGAGAGAGAGAGATGGGGGAGAGAAAGAGAGTGTAGAGAAAGCGAGTTTAAACAGCGGGTGGATAGGGTTAGAGTTTAACATGGCTCTTTAAAGCCTTTGCTAATGCCATCTCATTTACATGCTACGTATCTGAAAAGCCCCGGTACTAGGCACTACTACCCAGGACTAGTATCAAGATCCCATTGTATGCAGAACTAATCCTCATTTTGCTACTTTTAGCCAAACATGAAAACTTTCATCAAAAGGAGAGCTAGTCGAAGCTTTTTAATCTTTTACTCATGTTGTCTCTCTTCCTCTTTCTTTTTCCTCCTCTTCCCCATCCGTCATTCCTTCTTTCTCATTTTCTACAGGTGATGGGTAACGAATGACATGTCTAAAACTACAAAATAAAATGGTTTCCTGTGCATTGTGTTCCTTTGTGGGCTTAGAATCAGAACCAGAATCATCTTTGTTTGGAGTATTTCACTCTGTTATGAGTATACGTTTATGTTTATAGTCGTGCTTTTGTGTGTTTGTGTGTGTGTGTGTGTGTGTGTGCGCGCATGCATGTGTGCCTCTGCATATATGCCTTGCAGTGAGGAGTGAAGAGATTGAAGTAATGCGGGGTTGAGATATGGGCAGCAGCTCAGGATTGATAACATCTCACTGGTATTCCAAACATCATTCCTCATGGAAGCAATCTCTCTCTCTCTCTCTCTCTCTCTCTCTCTCTCTCTCTCTCTCTCTCTCTCTCTCTCTCTCTCTCTCTCTCTCTCTCTCTCTCTCTCTCTCTCTCTCTCTCTCGTCTCTCTCTTTCTCTCTCTGTCTCTCTCTCACTCTCTCTCGCTCTTAGCTTTGCAAAGGCACCATTGAAAGGCTCTATGTATTTTTCTTAATGCAAGTCCTCCTCCACTGGTGATTTCCTGACTCTACACCCCTCACTGTCTGTTCCACAGGAAGGTCCCTGAAGGGGCTGTTCCTTTCAGCAAGATCAAATACAGACACATACTCAGTGATATCATGATATGCATTCTCTTATTTTCCATTTCCTTACAGAATGGCCAACTTGCTTCATTAGTAGGTTTATTGGCCCTGTGTAATTAGCAACCCCCGACTTAGACGAACAGGTCTAAGCAGATTTAGTGACTAATTAAAGACTCCTCTGACTCTTAAAGATCTTGCATGCTAATCCGCTTGTTCTCTTAAAGGAATGCTCATGTTTTTACAAGTCAGCACTTTGATCAACTTGGCATTGTGCGTCAAGATTTTTGTACGTGTATCTGTGCAAGGTTGCGTTCAAGATTACGAAAAACCTACATTGTACTGCCTGCTAAACACTATTTTAACATGCTGTCAGCATGCCCCGCAGTTCATTTTACAAACGCTGGACACGAGTGAGATAAAACGACTCCCGCTCCACTACTTTCTGATCACACAATTTTAAGTTGACTAAAGTGCCTATTTACCAAATACTTGAGGTATTCCTCTAAACCAGGGGTCCCCAACCTTTTTTGCACAGTGGACCAGTTTATATTGACAATATTCTTGGGACTGGCTGATGGTGGGTGGGGTGGGGGGGTGTTAATCATGATCAACATACGTAGGTTAGGTTTATAAGTAAATAGCATCATGACATTAACCGTAACTTTTGGATATTAAACACACAGCTCATGTTTTCCATGCATGAACGTATAAAAACATTGCAACTCACCAATATCACAGAATCAGTGGGAGCCCTGGGCTTGTTTCCACATGTCATACACAGGGGGCTTGTAGAATGTGAGTCATTGGTCGCAATAAAGCCATATTTTAGGTGCGACTTGTCTTGTTTCCTTTCAAAGGAAGCTTTTTTTTTTTTGCAGTCTCGGCTTCTGCTGTCTCTGTGTTATCATCATCGTTAGACCTTTTATCTCCCCTACCTCTTCCGAAGAAACTCTCAAGCGACGTTTGTGTTTTACTCATGGTAGCTAGCTAGTTGCAACACACACACATAAAGTAGGTAAGTGGGTGATGACCGACTGATGACCTTGTGTGCGTTGCATTACTCAAGTTCAACGTCAGTATCCTCATCCTGTTGTGGGCATGACAGGGAATGGTGAGGAGAGGCGCAGCACAGAAACACCGTGCCAAGTTCAATGTAATTACCGCACAAATAGTCTTTAATGTTATATGTTTATTGTTCAGGCTTTTTATTTATTTATTATTTATATATATATATATATTTGATTTTTGATTTTTTTTTTATTATTTTTTTTACGAATCATATTGTTTCCTCGTGGCCTGGTAGCGAATGCTTTGTGGACCAGCAGTTGGGGACCGCTGCTTTAAACCATCCAACTGTTGGCTGCCAGGATAGAAGGATTAGTGTTTTAGGCCTCTACCTCCATCTCCCTGTCTCTAAGCTGTAGTCCCTTGGGTCAGGGGGAGACTTGGAGAAACTTTTGTCTGAGGATGAGTCCCCCCCCCCCCCCCCGTGGAGTGGCAAACAAACCAAGTCTGTCAGCTGTGAGACAAAGATCCAAGTGGGAGCTTTTCTACCAGTTAATATTGGATTTCTCCTTCTTTCAAAAGTCGTCATGGTGCTAGCTGCTTAAAACAGTTTTTATCTCTAGGCAGTATGTGACGTGAAACAGAAATGTGAAGGTAGATAATAGTCCCTTGTTATTGAATTTGTTTGCGCTTAACATGACTCAGATATTTCTTGGTGTGTAATACAACACATTATAAGTGTAGGTTGTAGGGTAAAAACAATGTTCAAGTTATGAGTAAGTAATTAAACAATGCTTTTAGGGTTAGCCAACAATGTTTGTTCACCGTCAATAACCATATTGTGTTTCTTTTTCTTTTCTCTTCTTCCCTCTCAGGTCCCTGTTAGGTTGGATGAGATGATATCCCTATGTAGTGGTCGTCATGGCAACTTGTGACTCACCCCCTATGGTGTCCTCACGGCAGCCGGAACATGGTGGCCAGAAGTTGGACGCTGCTGCTGAGGACAACTCTGTCGTCGCCATGGAGACCAGTGTCGCCCAAAGCAACAATGCCAACAACAACCGATTGTCGCCTGTTATCACCATAGCTGGAGAGCCTGAAAACGGCCTCGGAGAGTCCGCTGTGAGCCCACTTAGGACCACTGCTACCCCCACCACTGTTAGTGTTAGTACAACCACCGGCCCTGTGATCGAACAGAGCCGGAGAGAAAGCTTTACTACCGGGAACAACGGGAGTGTTACCGGGACTTTAACAGGAGCAGGAGGAGGTGCAGCTTTGGGTTCGGACTGTTCTGCCCCAGCCACCTCTCCGGTGGCACCTGTGAAGGAGATTCCCTGCAACGAATGTTCCAGCTCCTTCTCTAGTTTACAGAAATACATGGAGCACCACTGCCCCAACACCCGCCTGCCTAACGCAGGAAGTCATGAAGAAGAGGAGGAGGAGATTGACGGGGTGGTAGGGGAGGAGAGTGAAGGAGAGGGGGAGCATGAGGGCGGCCCTGCGATGATGGGGGAAATGAACAGCGAGATGGAGATGGAGGAGGAGAGCGATGTGGAGAACCTGTGCGGCGAGATTGTCTACCAGCCCGATGGCTCTGCCTTCATCCTGGAGGACTCCAAAGAGCAGCGCGGCAGCCAGGGGGAGATCTCTGCAGCTCTCCGAGTCAGGGGATTGCTGTCCTCCCAAACTTTCCCCCATGCCCAGGTCAGCAGTGGCCAGAGCGGCCTGAGCCCTGCAGGGGAGCAGTTAGAGCAGCCTGCTGCACCCATGTCCTTCTACCCCCAGATCATCAACACCTTCCATATCGCCTCATCCCTGGGGGGCAAATCCCTGGTGGTCGACCACCCCTCCTTCCCAAATACCTCAGCTGGAGGGCTGGTCGGCGCCGGTCCTGTGTTGCACAGTTTCCGTGTCTACGACCTCCGCCACAAGGGTGACAAAGACTATCTGACGGCGGATGGCGCAGCCAAAAACTCCTGTGTGTCCAAAGATGTCCCCAACAATGTTGACTTGTCCAAGTTTGAGGGCTGTGTGGCCGATGGGCGACGGAAGCCTGTGCTGATGTGTTTCCTGTGCAAGCTGTCATTTGGTTACAGCCGCTCCTTCGTGACACATGCCGTCCATGACCACCGTATGACCCTGAACGAGCAGGAGCAGAAGCTGCTGAGCAACAAGCACGTCTCCGCCATCATCCAGGGCATCGGCAAGGACAAAGAACCTCTTATAAGCTTTCTGGAACCAAAAACACCCCCGAACTCTGTGCTACCCCACTTTCCCACACCTGCCAACTTTCTTGGGCCTGATCCGGGGCTCCGAGGCTTGTGGAACGCTTTTCACAATAGTGGGGAGAATGCTGATCCTCTCCATGCAGGCTTTGCCTTCTTGAAGGGCAGCGCCAGCAGCTCCTCCAAAGACCAAAACCCCAGAACCCAATCCATGCCAAAGGCCGAGACCAACCCAAACCTCGGGGGAAGGGCCGGTGCCCACAGAACCTCTGATGGGAGTTCTGCTGCTGCCGCTGCTATCAGCAGCCTGGAGGGCCGGGACTCTGATAGTGACTGCAAGGGCCACACTAGGGACACACGCACTTTGTGTCCCAATGGGCCCGACCTGAGCCAGTACCCGCCGATCAAGCGGGAGCCCAGTGCAGTAGGAGGAGAGAGCCCGGACCAGGATGATGACGCTTACTCCAATGGAGGAGGAGTAGAAATGGAAGCAGAGGAGGAGGAGGAGCAGACCATTAACATGGTGATGACAGGTAAACGGGCCAACAGCACCAGTAGCAAAGATTTCCCTCTCTTAAACCAAAGCATTTCCCCCCTGTCCAACAGTGTGCTGAAGCACAACAGTGACAGCAAAGGCCCTGCATCCTCCTGTTCTTCCTCCCTGGCTGTGTGTGAGGAGCTTGAGATGGACAAGAGCAGTTTGTCTGCTGCCTTGGCAGCAGCCAGAGACCGGGAGAGCAGCAATGACTCCACCAGCGAAGCCCTGGCAGGCCGGGATGGATCCTCACCCTTCTCCCATCCCCTTGACATGATGATTATGCGCAGAGATGATGAGAGTCCGGGGCCACTTCACCAACACGCGGGAAATCCCGGTACCCCTGGAACCCCTGGGACCCCCGGTACCCCAGGTCCTGGTGAGGGGTCTCCAGGTAGTGGGGTGGAGTGTCCCAAATGTGACACAGTCCTGGGATCATCACGGTCTCTAGGTGGTCATATGACTATGATGCACTCGCGAAACTCATGCAAAACGCTGAAATGCCCCAAGTGTAACTGGCACTACAAGTACCAGCAGACACTGGACGCACACATGAAGGAGAAACACCCTGAGTCTGGCGGGTCGTGTGTGTACTGCCGTACTGGCCAGCCTCACCCACGTTTAGCTAGAGGCGAGAGCTACACCTGTGGATACAAGCCCTTTCGCTGTGAGGTCTGTCTACCTTATTCTCTATCTCCATTCCAAATCTTTTTCTTCTCACAGCACTTATCCTTTTTATGCTTGTTTTGTCTGTACTTTTTCCTACTTTGAAATTATAAAAATAGCCAAGATCATTAGTTTTTATTCATTTAGCGCTTTTTAAGGAAATATAACATTTCATTTTAGGGTTTACTGAAAATATTAATTAAAATTATAAACTATGTTCTATGTGTTATCCTTATCACATAATACTAATTCAATTGCTATTTCTTATATAAGATAATTTTATGGATATTTAAAAAAAACAGCACCCTCTGCGATTTGCTCCATAGGTATGCAACTACTCTACCACCACCAAGGGCAACCTGAGCATCCACATGCAGTCAGACAAGCATTTGAACAACGTACAGACACTCCAGAACGGTGGCAGTGAGGCCCAGTACAACCACAACCACAACCACAACCATGCCAATCCAGTGCCAAGCGCCAGTCTGGGTGGTGGCTGTGGTGCGCCTTCACCATCCAAGCCCAAACAGAAGCCCACTTGGCGCTGTGAGGTAATGAACAGAAAAAGAGCATCATTGTAGCTCAGCAGTAGCAACAAACTGATTTTCTTATTACATGGTTGCCACAATGGGCCACTTATTTCCCTTTGCGTCACTGTGTCTTATTATTTTGCAACAGCATCTGATCTATGGTCATAATAAAGTGGCAACCATAGCAAATTCTGATATGATTTCCAAAGCGCAAAGTGAGAAAGAAATTTAAACTTTAAATTCCTAAATGCAAGGTTGTGTTCTTTGCTGTTACTGCGTTTCAATTTTTTTTGGTTTTATGAATATCAATACTACAATGGCTTCCCTTTTTTCTTTCAATGCCCATGTAATATGTATTTTGACTACGCCATGGATTTGGATTAAACTGAGTCAGAGTTAATGGCCTTATTTAGAGGGATGATGATATAAACAAGTTTGAATTATCAAATGCTCTCAAAAATATTTACTGCTGAGGGCGTTCAGGTAGCATAGCGGTCTATTCCGTTTCCTACCAACACGGGGATCGCCGGTTCGAATCCCCGTGTTACCTCTGGCTTGGTCGGACGTCCCTACAGACACAATTGGCCGTGTCTGTGGGTGGGAAGCTGGATGTGAGTATCTGTCCTGGTCGCTGCACTAGCATCTCCTCTGGTCGGTCGGGGCGCCTGTTGGGGAGGGAGGGGGAACTGAGGGGAATAGCGTGATCCTCCCACGCACTATATTCCACCAACGAAACTCCTCACTGTCAGGTGAAAAGAAGCGGCTGGTGACTCCACATCTATCGGAGGAGGCATGTGGTGGTCTGCAGCCCTCCCTGGATCAGCAGAGGGGGTGGAGCAGCGACCGAGGCGGCTTGGAAGAGTGGGGTAATTGGCTGGATACAACTGGGGAGAAAAAGGGAGAACCCCCCCCAAAAAAAATATGTATTTACTCCTGGCCAATCGTCTGTGGCATTTTTTTCTTTTTGACTATTCATCAATACTCCCTGCCTTGCTTTCCCCAGGTGTGTGACTATGAGACCAACGTGGCACGAAACCTGCGCATCCATATGACTAGTGAGAAACACATGCACAACATGATGCTGCTGCAGCAGAACATGAAGCAGATCCAGCACAGCCTCCATCTCGGCCTCGCCCCAGCCGAAGCAGAGCTCTACCAATACTACCTGGCCCAGAACATGGGCCTGGCCGGTGTCAAGCTGGAGAATCCGGCAAATGCTGGCGCTCCGGAGACCCAGATGATGATTAACCCGTTCCAGTTAGACCCCGGAGCTGCTGCTGCGCTAGGATCTGGCCTATGTGAGTGATTTTAAAGAGGTTATTTTAGGCTAGTTTTGTTTATTTGATGTTGTTGAATCATTGGGATAAAAACATCACATTAGGGTGACATGATTTGGTCAGAGCATACATAAATAAAGCAAAGCCTTATTTCCATACAACTTCGTGGCTGGTGTGACAAATTGCTGAGCCTTTTTGTTTTCTTTTTCACTATTTCCGAGCATTGTATTTATTTTTCTGCCTTGTTTTCTTATTCTGCACTCGGTCGTTTCACAATATATCGCATCTCATCTATGTCTGATACCACCGTAGTATTGTTCGTTTTCTTTTTCTTTTGTTCTTCCTTGCTCTCAATTCTTCTCATCATCTCCTCCTTTTTCTCTATTGTACTCCTTTTACCTTGGACCCCCCCCCCCGTTCTCCTTCTCTCTTATCTCTCCTCTCGTATTGTCCCTCTGTCATTGTCTCCTCTCTCTCTGACCCCTCATACTGATTAAAAAATGATTATGAGACACCACATGAGAATTATTCTTAATCTTTCATTCGTAATTTTCTTAAGTCAGCTTAATCCCGCCCCTCCACACACACACACACACACACATATATATATATATACACACACACACACACACACACACACAGACATACACACCTTCGCTCATCCTCAAGAGAGCACACACATCACAACACACACACACACACACACACACACACACACACACCAACGCAAACACACCCGAGCATGCACACAGCAGGAAGCGGATTCCCGTAGGAGTGAGAGAGATTTAACAATGACCCTGCAGTGTTACACACCCACTCCCTCCTCTAGCGCTGGAGGTCACAGCCCAGCCGGCAGATGTACTCTCAGTGAATTACTCTGATCACACACTGCTCCCCATAGTGAGGCGCAGCTGTACATAGGTTTAGGTCTTTGCAAGCTCTACTTTCATGTATTCTCACTCTTACATGAATACATGGGCAGAGAGACACACACACGCACACACACACATGCACACACACTCTCCCTCCTACTCATCCGCTAATTGGCAGATTTATACTTTAACTGTTAAAAAAAAAAAGATAGGCAGAAGACGTGTAATTGCTAAATTCTTTGTGCGCCAGTCAAATGCTAAGTCAACATTATTCGGGGAGGGAAACATACTGCTTTGGTAATAAGCACCAAGGGAAAGAGGCAAGGGATCAAATGAAAGAGTTAATTACAATTACATGAATGGCAGATCTGTGTTTTGTTCTGGAGTAGGCGGGTAGAAGAAAGAGAAATTGTGTGTAATGTATTGATCAACTTTTCAAGTCTCTGTGTGTGTGAGAGAGGAGCTCGTGGCCCTAAAACCGCCGCCCCGCCATTGATGAGGGTGGTAATTAAAGCTATCTGATGAGTGAGTTAGCAGTTGAAAAGGATGATTGTAATTGATCCTGATTCAATCCTATTAGGGTTTTTTTTATAGGCAAGGCTTTGTAGGGAGCCCAAGTCCTCTGTGAGGCTTTATTTTATCAAATCCTTTTGTGTGTGAGAGGCCTACATGGAGGACTCACTCTTCTCTCCGCACTTAATTTCATTTAATAAAAAAAAGATCCTTTTCTCTTTTTCTCCATCCTTTATCCCTTGCTGTGTTTGGCAGCCTTTGATTTCCACTCGCAGTTTTTCCATTCTGTTTTTTGCACCTTTTTTAGCACCGTGTCTCACCTACAGTACCTACTCCTTGCCCTTTCTCTCCAACGTGTTATCCCTCCTGCACCTCCATCTTTGTAATCCTTCTCATCACCTCATCTTTCAGACGCCTTTGTATCTCTAGCTATCTCTAACCTGCTTTCTCCCCGTCTATCTCTTCGTCTCTCTCTGTAGTGAATAATGATCTGTCAGCGGAGTTGCGTCTGGCCAGCGGTCAGCTGATGACAGATGACCTATCGTTGCTCACCTCGGGCGGGATGGGGGGCATGTCCACATCGGACCCCTCCTCCCTCTCCTCCCTGTCGCCGCCCATCAGTGACCCTTCACTGCGCCTCTACCAGTGTGCCGTATGTAACCGCTACTCCACGGACAGCCTGGAGGCGCTCAACGCCCACGTCAACGCTGAGCGCTCCCTGCCGGAGGAAGAGTGGCGCTGTTTGGTGGGCGACGTTTACCAGTGCAAGCTGTGCAGCTACAACACGCAGCTCAAAGCCAACTTTCAGCTGCACTGCAAGACAGACAAGCACATGCAGAAGCACCAGCTAGTGGCCCACATCAAGGAGGGAGGCAAGGCCAACCAGTGGAGGTTAAAATGCGTTGCCATTGGCAACCCAGTGCATCTCAAGTGCAATGCCTGCGACTACTACAGCAACAGCGTGGATAAGCTGCGGCTACACGCCACCAACCAGAGGCACGAGGCCGCCATCCGCCTCTACAAGGTATGGAAGCTATTCTTCCTTGCATATGCCTTGCAGAAACCTAACTTTTCCGAAATGTAACTTTTTTCCAAGTAGAAGGGGGGGGGGAACCCATCCCCCTCTGATCACTATGTTCTGTATCAAATATACACTACACACATTCAAAGGAAAACCTTTTTTTCTTCCTTTCACATTCCAGCACACATTGTCAATATTTATTTTATTTTTTTCTTTGTGCAGAGCTCATGACATGTGGTCCACTTTTGGGGATGGGTTGAGGTGGGTGTGGCGGGTGGTGTTAACAAAACTAACTACAGTTATTACTGGAAAAAGGAAATGTTTGGGGGTACGAGGTTTTTGGAGGAGATTGACATTTTAATGCATCAAACATATAGCACAGCCCACTGACAACCTGCACATAGATACTGTATTGATCCTAACCTTTTCAATAGTCTCAGCCCAAAAATATGTACTGACAGATCACTCTGGTCAGTTGACATTAAATACTATACCACAGAGCTAAAACAAAAAAAGAGTTTTCCCTTCAAAAGTGATGTCGATTAATCTTTATGGTCATACATTTGCACATTTCTATGTATATAGACAAATCAACGATGACAGATATACCCCTTATTAGTTTTCCCATATTTGGGCTAACTGGTAGCAAAACAGCTCCAGATAGCCAAAGTGGAACATCATCCTGGTTGTGATTGGTCACGGGGTTACCAATTCAGTCACCTATTAGTGGGATGAAGTAAAACAGGCGCAACTTACTGACCTTAATAATTAACTTAACTTCACACTTTAAGCAATAAAAGCATCTGTAAGGGCTGTCTGACTTGGCCGATATCTGGCATCTTCCCTCTTCTTAAGCCATGACAGCTTGAGCTTGTTTCCTCTCCATATATTCAAATGGACTTTCTTTGTCAAACAACTCCTACAGCTTAATGGGATGCTGCCGCATTTCCTAGGCTTTAACCTACAGGATCAAGTGCATTAAATTAATGAGGATTTCTTTACTGCTATAAACAACATTTGGCAGTGTTAGGTGTGTGTGTGTATGTGTGTGTGTGTGTGTGTGTGTGTGTGTGTGTGTGTCTCTTCCCAGGTTGGTGTTACACTTCGCAAGGAGAAGCACTAGCATTAACACTATGTAAAAACAAGAGTCGAGCTTACTTCCTATATTTGAAATTTAGAGCTATATTTTCCTGTTTTACTGTCAGACCATAATTTGGATTAGGCTACGTTAGCCGTGTCTGCAGCCAAATGTTAGCAAGAAAGGCAGGAAGGAGAGGGGATGATATGCAACAAAGGCCTTTTGTGAATATCTCACTTGCATTTTGCAAATAAACACAATTTATGGATGTACCTGTAACTGCTGATTTATAGCAACTGTACCAAGTGGTGACTGGATTAACTGTGTTTGCATTCTTGGGGTTTATTTATTTATTTAAAATGGTCTTACTTGACTTTGTTAGGACCTTGAGATGCGCAGATTGAGGAGTGCACTAACTGAGACAGGCTGTACCGGACAGAGGACGATGAGCTGTATTTGCCCACAGCGATTTTTCCTCGGTTACATAAAAAATGTTAAAATTTATAAATGCCTCACTGTAGAAAGTTGTTTCCTTTATATTAGGGATTTGTTTAGGAGCATTATATAAAGCCTCTCAAATGGTCTAGTGTTATTATTCGCAGAAAACTGCGTCTGTTTGATTCTGTCACATGGGAATAGATTTTTCCGAATTCTAATCTTGTACCTAGTAGCGCTGTCGTGGCTGCTGGCCCACAGTAGGGAAAGGCTTCAACAGATATGCCACTGGTTTGGGGGCAAGCACTAT
Source organism: Lampris incognitus (assembly GCF_029633865.1). Classification (NCBI taxonomy): domain Eukaryota; kingdom Metazoa; phylum Chordata; class Actinopteri; order Lampriformes; family Lampridae; genus Lampris; species Lampris incognitus. The sequence continues at coordinate 16,693,768 of NC_079229.1, read as the reverse complement.
TTATTTCTACGCTAAGGAAGCCAGGAAGCAGTCTTTCACGTCACCTTTATAACTATGCAAAGGTCCCCTGTATGCAAGATGAACGCCATTGAAAATATGTATTTCATTTGTTTGGCAACTGGCATTGACTAATAACAGCAGATACTCACTTAAGCATTTAGAATATGAAAAATTCTTCCTTTGCTGTACTGAACACACACAAAAGATGCAATAGAGGTGTTCAAGAAGGTTAAAGATCAGGGTGCATGCATAAAAGGAGTTTGGTATAGACTAACTCCGGCAAAGACAAAGGTCAACATCAAGGCAAGGTTGAACAGCAACCTCTATGATAAATACATACATATATATAATACACACACACACACACACACACACACACACGCACAGAAAGGGACAAAGATTGCAAAGCAGTCCCACATTTCAGTGGTTGCAGTTTGCGGCATTCAACCGATGCTGTAACACCGACACTTCCTGTGCCGCATGTAACGGCCAGCGTCCTCGTAAGTCATAACCTTCATGATCAGCTTGATTACACTAATCTGGTTCACTTAGCTACCATCAGGGACCTTTGACAGAGCCCTCTGTTAGTGAGTTTGTTTGTGTATGTGTGTGTGCGTGCGTGTGCGTGTGTATGGGTATGGGCATGCATTTTTCACAGTTGCGAGCCACATTTAGCAGTTTCTTCAAAGTCGGTTATGCAAGGCAATAGCCATATAGTTTGGGTTAAACATATGTAGTCAATCAAAAGTACAAAAAAAAAAAAAGCCATTTATGTCAGTTTTGAATAAAGTCAAAAGGTAAGTCAAACCCGGAAATCAATGCACTGGGCTTGTCTAAATACATTCCCGATTTTAATTCTTACCCATTTTCTTGCCAAGGCAAAACAAATTGGGGGGGGGGGGTCCTTTAAGGCACACACAGACACCATTGCCCAACAAATCAGCCCGGGGAATGCAGAGGAGTGGGCGATTTGGCTGAGGAGAGAGAGGGTCATCCCAATGCCCCCTCTGTGCACCCATCCACCCCTATACCTCATCTACTCACCCACCTACCCCACAGCCCTCAACAAATCTGTTCCACAGATGACGCTTTTAATGCTTCTGGCAGCCATCCCACTATTTTACCCTCGGACATGTGGTAGTAAAGTGAAGGCTGGGGGCGGGTGGAATTCATAGAGTAAAGGCTGAGAAGTGGGAAAGTAGAGGTAAAAAAAAAAATCATTTCTTTATTTGACCAGAAAAGCACCTCTCCTTTTATGTATTGGTGGAGGTGAAAAGCACATGGGGATGGAGGTAGCTTGGCTGGACACACAAAAGGGCCGAGTGTTGACGACTTTACCATCTGGTTTTTTTTGGAAACACAGAATATCTTTATGGCACGGGAAACCATTTGAAGATACAAACAAAAAGCATATTCAGGAAATTTTATGGCTTCTTTGTAGCGGCAGTGCAGTAGTTCTGAGGGGAATAGAGAATTCAAAGGTTTTTTTTTTTTCCCCGGTTTTTTCCCAGACTTTGAAAGGACGAGGGGGAAATGACATTAGCAGCACATGGTCCCTCGCCGTCTCGTGGCATGGACGCAGCAGGTGGCAGGGAAGTTATAGGCCTTATATGGAGAAAGTAGAGGTCACCGCCTCACTTGTCATTGGTCGACAAAAAAACAATTTCTCAGAAATCTGATTAATCGCTGTTTTTTTAATAGATAATCCAGTGTAACTGACATTGGATATGACCGTGTAATGCATGTTCGGATGCTGATGCCAAACCAGACTTCAAAAATGCATTGCAAATACTAGATAATTGCACGTGGCAATGATTAAGAATTTGTTTTTCTTAATGCTCAACTCGGCGACATTTTGATGAATCGGGCCTTTTGTAGGACAGTGACCAAATGGAAGATGTTTAGGCGTAACATCTGCCTGCTAGCTAGCTGCCTGTGAGGTAAGCCCGATGTTAAACGCTGTTGTCGCATAGCGTGTCCATAGCTGGCCTGGGTCTTGTTTTGGTTAGCATTGAATGTGGTGAAGTATGGCTTGGTTATGATTTTTAATAACAAACACTGGAGCTAATGCACATAGAAACAGGAATAAATCTGTCAGTGCAATTCACAAGTGCTGTGTGTCTGGTAGGGAGTAGGGTTTGCAGTATGTGTCTGCATCTGCAGAGCTTTGAGACAGATCTGGGCTGTGCTAGCCCCTGGGTCATTAGCAGTTGAGAATGTTCATGGTCAATGTGGCATGGTCAAGGACCACACACACACACACACACACACACACACACACACACACACACACACACACACACACGCATGCACGCACACATGCACTCACGCACGCATGCATGCATGCACGCACACACACACACACGCACACAAGTCACCACACCTGTTTTTCAGATGGTTGTCTGAACGAATCTCAAACTATCCTTCGTCATTCAACCCCCACACCCTCTATCTCTCACTCCGTCCGTCTGTCTGTCTATGTCCGTCTTACTTTACCATGATTATTCAAACAGAAATTGAAGTGTGGGGTCGACTGCACTTTTTCATATCTGTTTTTCTTTTCAATAATATCCCCCTTCCTTCTTCTCTGTGCTCTTTGAACTTAGAGTCCAAGAACCGTATAACTCTCATCACTTTGATAGACGTCGAAGTGGAGAGGAAAAGAGAGGGGGATCCCCACAGTAGGAGAGAAGACAGATAGTGACATCAAGATGAAGGTTTTTGTGACCGGGGATAGAAGTCGAGGGAGAGGAATGTGTCCAGGAAAATGGTAGACTGTCTCTCTGTCTGTCTGTCTCTCTGACACACTTTCTCCCCGTGTGTCTCCCTCAGACTCCGTCTCTCTCACAAGCACTGCCTCTGCCTCTCTCTCTCTCGCCGTCCCTTTGTTTTTATCGGACTGTCTCTTTTTCTCTTTCTCTGTCTCTTTCTATCACTCCCCTGGGGAGCAGCAGATAGGCCATCTCATTACCCATGATCCTCTTGGCAACACCAAGGCCGGGAAACGAAGGGAGGGGCAAATTAAACAGGAGGATGGTGGGGGAGGGAGGGGAGGGGGGGTATGGGGACCGGAATTTTAGATTCATCAAAAGAAAATCGCCCCCACCCCACCCTCTCTCATTTTCCTCCCCTACTGCATATATTTCTTCCTCCTGTTTTTTTTCCAGCCTTCCCACCCTTCTCCCCTCCACCACTTTTTATTTCCCTCCATCTAGCTCTGATGGAGATGGCTGTGGTTATGCATCTGTGATATTAAGTCTACCTCCGTGCCTTGGCTGTTAGCAGGGGTCAACCCTGCCGTTCTCATTTGAAAATCAAATGGCCCTATATATATGCAGCCCTAATTATTGGACTGTCATTTGGACCTATGTGATGGGGAAATGGACAGGAGATTGACTCCCTCAGATTTGCATAAAAAGCCATTGTGCTGGCCCCTGGAATAGAAAAGAGAGTGGATCCATTTCAAATGCACAGTGCCGTTTATGACACTCACACCGGCGCATGGGTGCACACAAATGTAAGGGGCAGACCTACACGGATAAACTGACACTCATGGGCACAGCGGTGCACACATGCATGTGCACACGTATACACACTCAACTGGTCTTTATTCTCAAGTTACTCTTTCCCGCTGAAGCCCGTGTCCTGGTCGTCTCGGACACGGGCTCTTGATTACTGTGTTATTAGCTAATACTCAAGGCCAACTCAAGGAGTTTCTGGTTTTCTCCCCCCCCCCCCCCCCCGAAGAAGGAATGTTGATATACTTCGCACTAGATTCTCCAGACTGTGGGAAAAGAAAAAAAAGATTCTCAGGTTTTGTCCCTGAAAGCAAAGTGTGTCACGCTCCTGCGTACCTCAGTAGGGCTGATTTCGCCTTTTGCCTTTTAACCGAAGTTCTCTCTCGCCTTCTCTTTCCAGAGTTCTCTCTTCTTCTTGCTTTTCACTTGCTTCTTGCTTTTGCTACAAAAATTATTTCTTTAGATTTAGCTCATTTTGGCTCTGTATCTCTGAATCTCTCTCCCTCCCTCCCGCTCTCTCTCTCTCTCTTCCTCTCCCTCCCTTGCTCACTCTCTCGCTCCCTCTCTCTCCCTCTCTTGCTTTCTCTCCCTCCCTCTCTCTCTCTCTCTTCCTCTCCCTCCCTCGCTCACTCTCTCGCTCCCTCTCTCTCCCTCTCTTGCTTTCTCTCCCTCCCTCTCTCTCTCTCTTCCTCTCCCTCCCTCCCTCGCTCACTCTCTCGCTCCCTCTCTCTCCCTCTCTTGCTTTCTCTCCCTCCCTCGCTCACTCTCTCGCTTTCTCCCTCTCTTGCTCCCTCTCTCTTTCCCTCTCTTGCTTTCTCTCTTTCCCTCCCGCTCTCTCGCTCCCTCTCTCTCCCTCCCTCCCGCTCTCTCGCTCTCCCTCCCTTGCTCACTCTCTCGCTCTCGCTCTCTCTCTCTCTCTCTCTCTCTCTCTCTCTCCCTCTCTTGCTCTCTCTCTCTCTCTCTTCCTCTCTCAGTGTGGCAAAGAGACGCTGGTTAGTAGATTATTCAAATCGTCTCCTCTTTCACCTGCGTGGGGATTACAATGGAAATCTTTCAGAGGTCTGGGGATGGCGGACTGGGGGAGGGGGCGAGGTCCATGTAATTAAAGCATAAAAGCAGGTGTGTGTATGTCTGTGCTGTCGCTTTGTGTGTTTGACGGATACGTTGAATAGACAGACTTCTCTCCCCTCCCCCTTCTTCTCAATAATCCTCATAGATATTAATAAGAGTTTCCCCTATTCTCCTTTTAGTGCCATAACCAGATGGTCAGCACAGCGTTTGTGTGTGTGTGTGTGTGTGTGTGTGTGTGTGTGTGTGTGTGTGTGTGTGTGTGTGTACATGTACATGTGTGCACACATCCGGCTTTGGTCCGACTCCTGATTGACACTCTGCATGTACTGTTTAATTACCCCAGCAACCCCTTGCCCCCCTCCACTTCCCCTGTGGCTACTTTCTTGTGAATTGGTAAGGGAGCAGATGAAAGATAGCGTTGATATTTTTTTGACCTTTTTTATTTAAACAAGGTGAGTGTGTGTCTGTATGTGGAAGTAAGGGAGACAGATAGACAGACAGAGAGAGGTGGTTCCCCTCTCGTATTAGCAGCCAGATGTGATCTTCTTCATCATCCCCGTCCTCACCTTCCCCGCCCCCTGTGCTCTGGGTCATTTGGGCCGGGCCAGGTCGGGGCCAAGCCGTTTGTCTGTGTGCAGGGGACTGTGAAGCAGATTGGGGCTGACAGGTATGGGAACCATAGCGTTGGGGTGGTGGTGGGGGGGTGGCAGGGAGAAGGGTGGGTGTGCAGGGGGATGTCACTGTCTTCTAGACCACCAAAAAAAAGGACGGGACCGTCTCAGGGACGCAAGAACAAAGGAGCTGGCAGGAATTTGTCTTTTTCTTTTCTTTTTTTATATCTGAGCGCCCCATCTAACACCCCCTGCCACCGAACCCCCCAGAAAATACACCTCCTCCCTTTTACTTTTGATTCCTGCCACTCTTCCTCCCCTTGCCATCCTCTCCATCCGTCCTCAGCCTCCCCCTCCCCTCCCTTCCTCATATGTCCGCGTCCTAGGACACAGATAAACCGAGGGGGTGTGAAATCGTACGGGGCGCGTGATCTTAAAATGTGATGACCCGGGACACGTTTTACTTTCTTTGCTTTATGTTTTTCATGCCTTGATTTAATCAGACGCACTTAAACAACATCACAGGATGTCAGGATCACAGAACCTTTACTTTTTAAAAAATTTTTTTACGAGTTCATTAAACTTGACCTTCAGAATCACCTGACACTCAATGGAGCACCTGATTTGTGCAGAAATTCTCATGTATAGTTCATGTGTTTACATCATATTTCTGACACTCAGGAGTCATTTTTTAGAAATATTTTCCGAGCTGTGCTGTGGTGTTTAGGTAGCACGAGCAGCTGTATTTTGTTTTGTTTTCTCATGACCCTATCAGGATATTGATATGGACATAGTTGAACTGGAATACTCCTCAACACCCTTCCAGATCAATAATCAATCGATTGGAGGTAATTGTCCCTCCCCTGGAACAGTCTCAGTTCTCTCCATCTGCCTTTCTCTGTCTTATGCTCTCTCCCCCTCTCTCTTTCTTTCTTTATTTCTCTCTCTCGGTGTCATCAGCATGTGGCTCAGGATTCAGCATTCCAGTTGTAATTGATTTTAACCATTAGGTGCTCAGTGAATAGATAAGTAGTGGGAGATATTCGATTACATGGTGAGAGGGGGGGAGAGGGCTAAAAGAAGGGTAGTAGAAGAAAGGATGGGAAGGCGAAGAGATGGGAGGAAAATTAGTGACAGGAGGCGAGGGAGAGGTATGGAGAAGGATAGAAGAAGCGTGTTTGCAAGGGAAGATGGAGAAAGAGGAACCGATCTCTCCTGCTGTCTATCTGTCTGTGCCATTGGCCTTCTAGCCCTGCAGCAACACAATAGCAGTGACCTCCTGTGAGTTCAAGCAGCTTAGTTTCTGTGAGGTAATCCCTAATGCTTTGAAATAGACCTGATAGAAAGCCCACTTACTTGTTTGAGTTTTGGGGGGGGGGGTCAGCACATTTAGTTAAATTAACCCTTTCAAATTTTCATTTTTAATTGTAATAACAACATTACAGTACTTTCTTTTGCAGCAATAGGGAGTGTGATGTCTACAAATGCATGCTCTGCAATTAAACGGTGGACAGATGGCTGATTGCATTTATTGCCCTGATGTCATACTGACCGCCATGCATTAATACGCCACCCTCCTCCATCGTATATGCTTAGATTACTATGCTGGTGGCCAAAGTATATTATTCCTTTGCTGTGGTCGCAGATACCCTGCAGAGGTGGCCGTTTTGGGTTTGAATGCAGTTGAGGGTAGGATTGCTTCCCTACTGTTTTCTGAAGATATAAGTCTGTGGGCTCTTTTCCTTTTTTCCTCCGCTTTTTTTTCTGACCCTTTCCTTTCTCCCCTCTTCCTAGTGCTGGCAGGAGTGCAGGTCAGGACTAGGGGTAGAGGGAGTGGGGGAACAAAGGCAAACATTTGAGTAATCTTCAAAGAGCCCATTGGTATGTTGAGTGGACCCTGGTATGCGGACTGCGGCTGAGGCTTTTTCAGGGGAAAACAATATCCTTCCTTTAGCTGGCTGCTTCCTAGGCAAACTCCACCAGCCAGGGGATCCTAACATCGCCACGGCTATCCCTTTGAAAACGGTAGAGTCCTGCATGTCGACATTCAGAGCTCATCGTCATCATTAGTTTAGGGGAGAGATTGTCCGAGGATGGCAACCGTGGGCCCGTTGGACTGTGTTCATCTGGACTAACGGACGTCGCATGTTAATCGCTGAGTGTGTGCGCCTGTGTAGCACAGGTTTAATTATTAATTGTTTGTCTTTGATAAAGAGGGAGAAGGCAAAAAGAAAGACGAGAGTAAGCGAGATTGTCATCTGCAAAGAAAGTAGGAAGAGATCAAGTGTGCCATCTTGTAGGTCAACTGCGCGTTGTTTGATTTCCTGTGGCAATATGCAAAACGGCCTCGCTGAAGAGGTTCTCTCATTGTGTTCTCCCCGGGAGAGGTAGCTCCAAATTGCGTACACACACATGCACGTGCACGTGCACGTGCATGCATGCACACATGTACACACACACAAGCTGCACCCACTCCCGTTAAGTAAGCCTGAACCTTATCCTTTTTGTCTATTGAGTGAATGCAAATAGCGAGAATTGCACAAGAGGGAAATAGGTCCTATTGCAATCCAGTGTAACTGTATAAATTCTATGTAGGGCTACCCAAGTGTATAATGTTTAGTATTTGATATCTATGAGAGCTTATGTATGATAAAAAAAAAGAGAGAAGAAAAGCCATAATGGCACATGCATTCAAAAGAGGCAGGGCTTAAAAGAAAGGAGAGAAAGAGCAGACAGTCTGCCATTTTGTGACAGTTTCAAAATGAACTGCCTTTGTCCGGTAATCGCCAGCCATTTTCTCACGAGGATCCACCCCAGGGATAATTTTTCCCATTTCTCTGTCATTAGCAGTACTGGTATTAGGCTTGTGTTTTGTTCCTTGTACCTTTTGTTTTGTGCTAAGTGAAACCATGCGACAGGGTTGGGGCTAACTGGGAAACAATACTCCCCTTCACAGGCCCAGGAATGTGTAATTAGTGATTTGAGCCCAGCTACACTCATCTAGATTCTTCCGTATCATTCTCTCTTTCTCTCTTTTGTTCTGTCTGTCTTCGTTTCTCAGCCCCTTGGCCTCTCAATCACTTTGTCTGTCTTGGTTTGTCTTTTTCTCTCTCTCTTTTGTCTTACTCTGAGACATTTTTCAGTTAAGTTTCCATTTTGAACAAAGCTAAAAGAAAAAAAATGGTCAAAAACCTTTGCTCTCTCTTTTCGCCAGAGCTTTTTTATCATTTCCCGTCACCTCGGACTGGGGAAGTAAAGTGTAATGATACACATAACATTTAGCAGAAACCTCTCCGATGAACTTTCTGTCTCCGTCTCTCTCTTGCTCTGCATATCTCTCTCGATTTCTTCTCTGTCAGTTTTATCTGGCCTTGGATTCCCAGAAGTATTTTTTTGCACATTAGTAAAATGGAAAATGATGATCCCTCTCAGAAATTGTTAGCATTTCAGTGATATTTATTCCATTGTGCATCCTTGGAAATGGATAATTCCATCTGAAATGTTAGCATTTCTAGCATTTTGATGATATCAGTCAGTGGAAAAAAAAGATAATGACAAGAGAGAAATGGTTCAGGGAAATGGGGGGGTCTGGTCAGTCTCACCTGGCGGCGGTGGAGACAAGCGGGGGCTTTTAGGACCTAATGGGCTGGGGTCAAGATGGCTAATAGGGAGTAAGTGGCTGAGCCACACTGTCTAAATCTAACACTAATGTAAATACTGATCCATTTTCAAGGTGGGGTGGGGTGGGGTGGGGGGTGGGCTGGCTTTCAAGACACCTCATACACTTACATACAAATACACACATATACACTTACTTTGCATGCGTGCATGCACATAAAAGCACATGCATGCACACACACACGCATGAACACAGGAACACACACAGGCAATCATATAAAAAGTAAGTAAGGGTGTTTCCTATTATCTACCACTCTATCACAAATTAATGGGTGGGGGTACAATTTAAAATACATGCTTGCTGAGTCTGGTGAAGCATAAAAAAGGTCCTACATGGCCGTGCAGCTCCACTAGAACAAATAGATTGCACTGTAAAAACTCACTACGGTCTTTTTTTTTTTTAACTTGCCTCTTTGTTGTAATATGCACAGCGTTTGTAGGGAAAAGAGAGAAAGGTTGAGAGGCCACTGAGGTCAGGAAGCTGTGAACTTCAGATTGACCCTTGCCTTATGTGTCAGACCCACTTAAGCCGTCCCTGCAAGTGAGTGTGAGTGTGTGCGCCCATATGTGGACTGGGAAGAATGGAGGGCACAACTATTTACTCGACTATGCCGTTGTACAATTTTCCAAATTCTCCAAAAAGCTCTATCATTACTGATTTCCATTTTTTTTTGCTGACAACTGCACATCTGTAAAGTGGAATAAAAAAAAAAAGGGTGAGCAAGTGAGGAAGAAGCAGTCGACAGGAGGTAAGGGAGAGAGATATGGACAGAGAGAGAGCGAGAGAGGAGCAGCAGAAACTTAGTATGAAAGACTCATTGTGATAATTCATTTATTTGGCTTGGCAGCCATTATGCGATGGATGCTTATTATTATTGGGTGACCTAAGCTAAGCTAGCTGACAGGCCCTCCCTCTTATGGACAGGCCCCAAAACTGTAATCACGCATGTCTGCCAGGAGGCAGAAATGAGAGAAACAGAAGAGGCAATTTACCACTTGGAAACATGCTTCTTCAGAGTTATTAGTGTGGTAGAAAAAGGTAGCAAGGAGGGGAAGGAGGCCACCGAGAGGCATGGTTTATGTGATTGTGGGTTTGTTCGCGTGTGAGTGCATGTGTGTGTGGAGGTTAGGAGGTCCTGGCATCTTTGCATGCTAACCTCGTATGAGCGAAAGACTGAATTGAGGGATTTTCATTCGTCTTCCCGTGACAATATGTGCGGCGTACATAAGACCCTCCGTACCTGCGTGAGCGGGATGGCACATACCTCCAGCAGTGGAGTCTGCCAGCAGATCCATTGGTGATGATCTAGTGTTACATCTATGTCTTGGGGGCTGAGCGGCGGTTAGCAGTAACATGTGTTAGGGAGGTGGTAGCACTGATGGAATTCTACACTTGGCAGCCTTCCAGGCAGTGCTGGTATGTGTTTAAAATACTTTCAAGGAACAAAACACGCTTTTGTTGTTTGCTAGGCCAAGCGGGGCTGTTTTTGTCTCCAATAGCCCCCAGGGGCCCACGGGATAGCACCGGAAGTTGGTGGCGTTCCAAAAAGAAGGTATACCCAGCAACAAGCCCATATTACCTCAGGAAAAAAAAGGCTGATGAAAGGAGATAAAGACGTTTTCAGTTTCGCATTGTGTATACACACGCGCGCGCACACACATGCATACACACTCACACACACACATGCATACACACTCAGACACACTATCTCTCAATGCATACATGCAGTAGTCAGATGGAATGTGTATTGTTATAGATATAAACGTACACGCAGAAGGACAGACAAAGACCCACACTTGTATGTAAAAGACGTTGTCGGTGTGTGTTCATTAGCTGCCTGGTTCCGCAGTTAAAGACAGGAAAGAGCCCCATTTGTACTGCATGCCGTAATTTTTCTTCAGTTTAGGCAGAAAAATACAGTCTGAGTGCGAAATGTTCACGTCGTTTTTTGTTTCTTTCGGTGCGCAAACCAAACACATACACTAACAAGGAAAGACACAAATCATGTATGATTGAAATTACAGGCACCCACAAACACAGCCATGTGATAAGAAAGTGTGTGTGTGTGTGTGTGTGTGTGTGTGGAGGGGGGCTCTGCTGTTTAAATCACACACATGCGTGCGCACGCACACACACACACACACACACATATATATATATATATATATATATAACATATACATCCTCCAAGAGATGAAAGAATTTGTGAGAAGCTGTCTTTTGCTTTCCTTTATTAAGAATTCACTTAATGAGGCATTTTTGTCACTGCAAAAAGAACAAATGAATCTGAGACGGCAGCAGTGCTATCCTTACAGCGAACCCGGGGACGCCGGGGGGGGGGGGGGTTGAAGCGAGAGGGAAGGGCTGTGTGAAAGGTGTTTTGTAAACATCTCAGTCTGCATAATGAATACAGTTCTGTCACTGTGACACACCCACCCAGCACACACACACACACACGCACACACACACGCACACATGTGCAGGAACTCTGCAGCCCACCAGTACACGAGAGAGCTTCTCTTACCTGTCAAACTCACTCTCCTCCTTTTTCCACACACAAATTCCTCTGTGGATGTGTGTG
>NC_079229.1:16676596-16682108 GCF_029633865.1 Lampris incognitus | reverse complement strand
TGATGTTTAGTATTTTAGACATGCTACATTAACAACATCTGGTTAAGATCTAAATGCTTGTTAAACGCGCTGAAATTCGGGGGGAAAGGTACAGGGGGAGCAGCAGGGCTGGGGAGACATAAAGAGGGAGAGTGGGGTAAATAAAGATTTGAGGGTGAGAGAATGGGAGGGGAGGGAGATCAGTGACTCGGTAAGGTTATTACTCTGGCAGTATTACCAGTGGCCCTTAACTCTGTGTGTGTGTGTGTGTGTGTGTGTGTGTGTGTGTGTGTGTGTGTGTGGTGTGTGTGTGTGTAAGTGTAAGTGTATATATGTGTGTAAGTGTTTGTGCATGTGCGTTTGTGTGTGTGTGTGCGTGCGTGCAAGCGGTGCGTGCATGCGAGAGTGTGATGGTGTAATGTTTCAAAGCTTTCCCCTTTAAAACCTGGAGGCCAAACTAGAGCCACGCGGCGCAGGAATGTGACATCACAGGGGCCCCTGTTGCTCACAGACACCCCCGCCGCGTTCACGCACACACGCGCACAAACTCACGGGGGACTTGACCAGAGATGTAAGGAGAAATCAGCATCAACATCACGGCTAACTTGAAGGGAAAGTGCAGTCCAGCCAATGGTGTTACGCAAAATATAGGGGCTACTACACATACACTTGACACAGATTGTATCTGTTCAATGCTGCAAGTACAACACCAGCAGTAGTAGTAGTAGTAGTAGTAGTAGTAGTAGTAGTGGTGGGGATGTATCATCCTAATACTTGTATTGTAATATTCTTGTAGTTTGCAGAGTATTACTCTTTCTCAGAAGTTTTCCTTGGCAGCAATTACCATTTCAGTTGAAGGTCTGCCCTCTTCGTGTGAAGGATTTAAATAAACAATAATGTAAGAAAATCTTTTTCTTTTTACTCCTTCGCTTCCTTAATGAGCACCATCCTAGCCCAAAGGAAGCAAATTTGAAACTGCTAAGCCCAGCTAATGAATTCAGCCATTTTGGAGCCTCCCTGTCCAGTTTCTCAGCCTGGCGTTGCAGTGTGGCTGCGTGGTGTGCGACTGAGTCCTCCACCGGGCACATAATGACCCGGCATGGCGGTTATAGCCCCTCAGGGGAGATGGGAGGGGGAGAGAGTGGTCATAGAGCAGGTCATTAAACAGGAGACACACACATGCGCGCACACACGCACACACACACACACAACTGACACTTTCAATATATATCCTCCACTGCCTCCATCTCCCATATGTCTACCCCCACGCCATTTTTCTCTGCAAACATCTCTTTCCCCTATATCTTTAATTCTCTTTTTCTATCCCGATCCATCTGTCTATTATTTTTCCGTCCTTTTAGAAACAGTGTGACCAATTTGTGAAATGCACTCTTTGCAAATACGGTTGTTTTGAGGAAGAAGCGATAATTACGCTTTTGCAGGGTGAATTAATTTTAAGTTGTTGGACAGGCTAATAATTGCATCTTAGTTTTGAAATGAAATGGGTTTTAAACCGACGCCTGTGACCTCGAGGAGATTCCTACCGAGCAAAATGGAGTTATTAATCTGAGGGGAAAGAAACAACAGCGTTTGAATACGTTGATTACTCTGAATTCCAATCAATAGTTGTGACCGAGGCCAGATTTATTTCAGTGGATCTGTGATCAACAGTCACTTAATTTTTCTTCCTCTGCGATAGTTAAATATAGGCTGGTGTTGGTTGCAGAGTAATCAGACCCAGGGTCTGTGGTTAGCTCGAGCTCACCGGCCGGCTTTAATGTTCCGACCGACCCACATCAAAGAGAGTCCCACCGGGCTGCCAAAATCACACACCCACCACAGCCTGACCTGCTCTGTGTGTGTGTGTGTGTGTGTGTGTGTGTGTGTGTGTGTGTGTGTGTGTGATGGTGATGGTGATGGTGATGGTGATGGTGCTGGTGCACATGCAGTGGAAGGTGACTGTGAAAGTTGTGCTGTATGCGTCCTCTGGTAGCGATTAAGCTAACGGTTAAGAGTGCCTGCCGCAGAACTCTCTTGTCTTTAAGACGTGCACACACACACACAAACACACACATACACACTTGCACACAACAACTCACGAGCAAACACATGGATTGCTGTCTCACTCACTTGATCAATGGCACACATGCACACATGATCGCACACAAACGCACACACAAACACACACACAAACACACACACACACACACACACACACACACACAAACACACGTAGTGTGTAACTGTCAGGGTCAGTCAGAGGGCAGACACTGTGCTGATGTATTAAGAGAGCTCGTCTGGGAATGTCCTCGATGTGGAAACGCATTCCACACACACACTCATGACACGCACACACACTCACACACACATACACACCACTGATCTAACCAAGAAGAAGGGAAAGAAGTGGAAAAAACCCACTCTGATGAGACCCAGATGATCACCCCTCCTCTCCGCTCTCTCTCCCTTTCTCTTTCTTCGCCCTTTCCTTACCCGGGTGCTTCACCCAGGCCCCCTCTCTGTTCATAGTCTCTTGTTTCTCTATTGTGTTATGTCAAGGTATAAGTGCAGTGCCCCCTAAAGGTTAGTGAGAACTGAGCAAAATGCACCGGGAGCAGTAGTTGAGTCACGTTGTGTCCAAACAGAGACCGCAACCTAGGGAGGGATAGGAGGAGAAAGGGGAGGGAACGAGGGGGAGCAAGGAAGAGGATGGTGTGATCACTGTTTGAATTGCATGTGTGTAAAGAAAGCAGGCAGACAGACACACACACACACACACACACACACACACACACACACACACACACACACACACACACTCCCTCACTCAGTGATTTGGCACACCCATGTGCTTGCCTCACCAGTCGTATGGTTTCTTTAAGACGTGCTGGGGAGGTTGAGAGTGAGACCACTTTAATGGAGTTTTCCCACCTCTCTGATTTTATGAAATACTACTCCCACCTATATTAAGCACGGCACACATCTTTATGATTTCAATTCACGGCTTAATTTCTTTCCCTTATCGAAAGAAACATAACTGAATGCTCTTCTGAAAAAATTAATTGAAATCGTTATTGAAATTGTTAACTGAGCTCTCCATGTAAGCAGTTAATGTAAATGTTTATGCCTATTTGGCTTTCACCCTATACGGTGCGGTGTGTAGTTCATACACTTTACACATTTACCACTATATCGCTGGATAAACAGATAAGAAAGTGGGTAGATGGTGGGATGGGTGGGGGTAACAGAAGAGAATACAGTGGGGTAGAGGGATGAAGGTAGACAATGACAAAGGAGAATTAAAGAGAAGGGTTCTTTCCCCCTATATATATGTGTGTGTGTGTGTGTGTATGTGTGTATGTATGTATATGTATATATGTGTATATATATATATTGCTAAAATTGTCCCGAGGTGTGAATGTGTGGGCCCTGTGATGGACTGGCAGCCTGTCCAGGGTGTCTCCCCACCTGCCGCCCAATGACTGCTGGGATAGGCTCCAGCATCCCGCGACCCCAATTGAGATAAGCAGCTTGGATAATGGATGGATGGATCTACAATATTAGAGGTGTGGACATTTCTTGATTCTAAGATGCATCGTGATGCAGATGTGGACGGTTCTGTCGATGCAGTGACAGAACATAATCGCACAAAATTATAGCCTACTAACGTTGACTGTTGATTTTCTGATCAGATACCGTCGTAGTTCCGACCAAAAATGATGCAGACTAGCGATCCGGCGATGTTACGCCCATGACCCGCCGGGCAGCATCCGGGAAAACAAAGTCTTAGGGTTCCGGGGGGAGTATGGTTGCATAGCTGGAACTTAAAGGAATTGACGGAAGGGCACCACCAGGAGTGGAGCCTGTGGCTTAATTTGACTCAACACGGGAAATCTCACCCGGCCCAGACACGGAAAGGATCGGCAGATGGATAGCTGTTTCTCGATTCTGTGGGTGATGGTGCATGGCCGCTCTTAGTTGGTGGAGCGATTTGTCTGGTTAATTCCGATAACGAACGAGACCCTGGCATGCGAACTAGTTACGCGTCCCCATGTAGTCGGCGTCCAACTTCTTAGAGGGACAAGTGCCGCTCAGCCACGTGAGATCGAGCAATAACGGGTCTGTGATGCCCTTACATCTGCGGAGCTGAGCGGGTCAGCGTGTGTCTACCCTCCGCCAATCCCTGACACCTGTCCTGAGTTGGGTTCAGCGGGTTACCCGCGCCTCTCGGCGGAGTTTGTGATGTTTGCCACACCCAGGAAGTGCCCTTTCTTAGAGCTGCTATGTGAAAACCTTATTTTTGTAGCCTGCAGCACACTCGTGATGCACCGCAGAAGGAATTATGATTTGTTTTTGTAAGGTTTTTGTACTGAGGTGGGTCACACAGATACTGGTGTTGAGACGATGTAGCTAGTCTGATTTTTTGAAAGCACTTTCTAAATAAAGAGGTGTTTTCTTAATTGATGAAATAGTCACCATGTGCAGTAATATAGAAAATGGAGGATCCGATACATTGAGATGCATCGTGCAGTCAAATCGTTGACAGGTGAATGAATCGTAATGAAATCCTATCGTGAGCCAGTGAAGAGTCACACCTCTAATACATACTATAGATTCTGAGTCATTGTTTTGACCTGGTTTGCGGGGAGGGGGGGTGTTCTCTGCCACTTTTGGCTGTCCCTCTCTCTCTCTCTCTCTCTCTCTCTCTCTCTCTCTTTCTTTCTGTCTTTCTCGCTGTATTTTTCTGAAACGTGCTTCGATTTGTGCCATTTGCTTTTTCCTTAGCATCAAACATCACAAATCAAGTAGAGAGGAGATAAGGGAGGAAGGCCTTCCAATGCGGTTACACACATCACACACACACAGACACACATCCACAGACACACACACACATACAGACACCAGTCGCTTTCCTTCGCTCCATGTGAAGGTGGGTTGAATTAAAATACAGAGATGGACGCTGCAGCACCAGCAGTGAAAATTGCAATTTCTGCAGCCTAGGCTCCCTGGACTGACAGGAGATATTTCATCCCCATTGTCACCAACATATTAATAAAACATCAGGAGCAGAGTTCAGTCTCTCTCTCTCTCTCTCTCTCTCTCTCTCTCTCTCTCTCTCTCTTTCTCTTCTCTCTCTCTCTCTCTCTCTCTCTCTCTCTCTCTCTCTCTCTCTCTCTCTCTCTCTCTCTCTCTCTCTCTCTCTCTCTCTCTCTCCCCCCCATGCACACATCCCAACACACACGCACCCATACAGATACGCATATGCAATCCCATCAAACAGACCACACAGACAGCTTCCCCAAACGTACACAGTTACACACTTTCAATCATCTACAGATGCAAAAAAACAAACAAACAAAACAAGTGCACTATACAGACATGCAACACCCCCACGTAGGCCGCGCATATACTTGATTTTGACTACGCGTTCGCATGCGCATGCGCATGCATGATGGCTCCCCTCACGCACCCTGCGTCCATTGTCGGACGTTGGCTGTGGACGTCCTCGGAAATGAACGCTACGCATTCGCAA
>NC_079229.1:16646596-16669096 GCF_029633865.1 Lampris incognitus | reverse complement strand
GAGGAGGGGGGAAGGAACATGGAGGAAGGAAAAAAAAGGACAATCATTAAATGTGAGGCGCAGGGTAAGACAAAGGAGAATGAGCGGAGTGTCTTTTTCTTGTTCTCGATCTTGCAGTTTCCCCCCCCTCTTTTTCTTTAAAGAGTCTTATCATACTGAACGATTATGAGGTCTGGGAAAGTTGGAGGAAAATTTTACCTCCAGACCAATTTCAATCAGCCACCGCCATCGAATCTATTTGTGTTAAAACTGATGATATCCCTGGAGGACTATCTACATTTTTGAATGCAATTCTATGCCTTGAAACGACTTTTTGATTCTCTCACAGAGCTGGCCACTCAAAGCTCCTAAGTGGCCATATGGAGAACTGCGCGCTCTCGCTACATTCAAGGTTACCGACTGTTTTTCACCGCCTGAGTGTCATAAGTGTTGATGAAAGCAGTGGGTTCAAGACAAATCAACACTAGAAGGACAGATCTTCATGTTCCACGGCACACATACACACACACATGCACGTATACACATGCACGCTCTGCACAAACATGCATTTACAGTCAGTGTGACGGTAATCAATGGTGATGTGTGGGTTCTTTCCTTGCCGCATTGTAAATGTGTTTGCAGCCTCTTGTCCGACAATCGCCTCGTCTTCTTTTGCGGGGATGTAATTTAGTTGCAAATTGACTGGAAGATAGAGGCAAAAATTGAAAGTTGAAATTAGAAATGGTCATAATAAATACAGGAGGAGGGGCAGAGGCTTTGGAAAGGTCAGGTGATATAACGGCTGCTTCCAGGCCTAGCTGATTCAACCAATGGGGTGTCGGGGACCTGCCATGAAACACACAAAACACACACACTCACACGCACATACACACACATACGCATTTAGGCACATGCAAACACACACACACACACACCAGCCCTGTAGGGGCCATCACCGGCAGTGGGAGACGAGATTACCTCGCCGTTCTGAGCTGCAGAGCAATTCTCGGATGTTCTTGGAAATTCACATTGTGCCCTTGTGTGTGTGTGTGTGTGTGTGTGTGTGTGTGTGTGTGTGTGTGTGTGTGTGTGTGTGTGTGTGTGTGTGTGTGTGTGTATGTGTGTGTGTGTGTGTTTTCTTCCCTTTCTTTCTTTCTACCATCCTCCCCTCCCTTCCTCTGTCACTTTTCTTGACAGGCCAATATTTCAGGCTGCAGATATAGGGGATTACAAATAAAATAAGTGGAACGCCTACTTAATGCAACAGAATTAAAATGCATGAACGGGCCAGAGGAATTGATATGCGCCCAGTACAAACATGGGCCATGGAATAATATGAAATACAAAATGTTTTTTTTTCTTCTTCACCCCCCCCCCTTTCCATGTATCAGTGCTTTGATTTCCCTTTTTTTCCATTTGTGCATCCAGCGTGAAGCGTTGATTCGCAAGAGTGAGGCTCACATATTGCCTTGAGTGACCAGATGAGAGAGGGAGAGAGCAGGGGGAGGGGGGTTGATGAGAGAGAGAGCGAGAGAGAGAGTACGAGATAGCTGCTGTTGCTATGTCTTTGTGTTGTGCAGAGTGGGTAAATTGCAGTGGCAGAGCATAGCGGGGCCCGCGCGGCCTGTATCTTAGGATGAGGCTAATGAAAGATTTATCAGCGGCTGCAGCATTTACTAAATACAACCAGAGGCTGATCTCTCTGCATTGAGCCCTGCTGTTCATGTCACACACACTCAAACACACACACACACACACACACACACACACACACACACACACACACACACACACACACACACACACACACAAGCTGCTGCTACTGTACCACCAGCCGTGACCAAGCCACGGAAATTTAGCATCCTGTGCAGACAGAGAAGTTGTTTAGGCGGCTGGGGAAATGTATATGAACTAATGAAGTGTATAATATTACCATAACATTTAATGTACGTCTTGCTGTGATAATGAGCCTGCCTGAGTTTTCTCCATTTCACGTGTCCTCGGGGCAGAAACAACTCAGCGTATATGAATGTTAATAATACAGTTCATGCTATCGCCTATGATATCTGGTTGTCAAATCATTTCTCAGATCACCACCTCAAATCTCACTGCATGTTAATATGGCGGGCCTGTGAAACCAGACGTTGAGGTGTGTTGAGGATGTGAACAGTCTGTACGGAGTGGCACTATTTTTTTTAATCTACCACAGCAACAAAATGTCACAAGGTCAAATAAATGCACATTCTTAATCAAGGCAACATGAATATTCTTGTCCGTCATAAAGTATGCATGATCTATGGACTATGATACCAACAGGGCATGGCTCTACTTATTTTATTTAGACCATTTTAACAATTGACTCATCATAAAACTATCAGTATATCTTAATTTAACACACACACACAAACTGTGAATGTGAAATAATGCTATCTTAGACGAACAGCTTACTGTATTTCACAAGTGCTTACACACCTTCCCCTTATCTGAACTGTGATTACTACTTTCCCATAGCTAGCCACACAAAACGATGAAGCATTTCACAATTATTCTCTCTTTTTTTAAATTTTCTGAATTCCAGCGGACAAAGGAAGCCAAGTAAAGTCCAGTAAAACCCCAAGTAAAAAATTAAAAATAGAAATAATTACCACATATTTGAGTAAGGGACATTTTACCCATTGCTAGCATCCATTATTCTCAAACATGTGTACTCACCTAAGGCCCCTTTTATTCACCCTGCAGCTCTTATTGCATTTGAGCAATTAAGTGTGCTGGTGTTTTCACCTTGAGGACTTAAGTTATAATGACTGGGGTTTTTGTATTGATTGAAAGTGGGTTCTGCATGAAAACATGAGGTTTCTTGTGCTCTATGAAGAGACGTGTGAAGTTTGGAAACCAGTAGTTTCTGAGGATGGCTGCCAATAGTAGTGGTTTGGAGTGTTTTGTTTATATGCAACCATTTTCCTCTGTCTCTCTCTTAGGATTGAATGCCATGCCTAAAGAGGTGACTGGACCTAACACTATGGCCAAACGCTCCCACCTGCCAGATCGACAGATTGACAACCCGCCCAAAAGGCCCAAATCAGCAGAGGGGAAGACATCCACCAATGAACAGGTAAAGGAATCCATACAACTGTAAAATGAAAGCTCAGTTTGTCCTATTTGCACAATGCATAAACACACCATCCAGTAGATATAATACCAGCCATCCTAATGTGCACAGTGCACATTAGGATGGCTGGTATTATATCTACAACACCAACCATAAATAATAAAATACCCCTCAGTAAAACACTGGCATTGTGGGTAACCCTGGACCACTGTAACTCTATTAAAAAAAGTCGATGGGGCGTCTGGGTGGCATAGCGGTCTATTCTGTTGCCTACCAACATGGGGATCCCGTTTAAAATCCCCGTGTTGCCTCCAGCTTGGTCAGGCATCCCTACAGACACAATTGGCCGTATCTGCGGGTGGAAAGCCGGATGTGGGTATGTGTCCTGGTTTCTGCACCAGCGCCTCCTCTGGTTGGTCGGGGCGCCTGCTCGGGGGGAGGGGGAACTGGGGTGAATAGCGTGATCCTCCCATGCGCTACGTCCTCCTAGTGAAACTCCACACTGTCAGGTGAAAAGAAGCAGCTGGTGACTCCACATGTATCGGAGGAGGCATGTGGTAGTCTGCAGCCCTCCTCGGATCAGCAGAGGGGGTGAAGCGGCGACCGGGACGGCTCGGAAGAGTGGGGTAATTGGCCAATTATAATTGGGAAGAAAATGGGGGGGGGGGGGCGTCCACATTTATAGAGGACTGTGTGTTCATATCAAGGAAGACTATCCAGGAAAAAAATATGAGAAACATGCAACGAAAGGGAATATCTGTAAATATTGACCAATTAGATTTTCTTCTTTTTTCATTTAAAAATCCTGAATTTGGCGTCTGAATTAGTGGGGCAGCAGCATTCTCTACCCTGGAACAGGAGGGAGATGATCAAATGAATTAGAAATGTATTTGAGTGTCCATTAGATATTGAGTGAGGCAGCAAAAACATGCTAATGGGCTTTACACTGGATTCCTAGCCGACCAATATTTTTTTTAGATTGTTTGTACATCAAACCCAGAATTTAATGTGTGTGTTTGTTTGTTAGCCATCACAGTGTAAATAATGTAAACTTATGCATATTTGGTAGTCTTGTGCTGTCTTGCAAATAAAACATTGAGAAATAATAACCATGAAATGCAACCAGATATGCACATTGGTAGCATTGCTAACTGCCCCACACAAGCCAGCCCAGTTGTTTCTAAAAACATCTCATACATCATCACGTTAAGATGTACACATGAGATTTTGATAACAGTCGTATTTGGATTCAGTTCAATGTTTCTGCCTCTGTGTTCAGTGGGGAATGCATGGTCCAGTCGATTGGACAGGAAGTGGATAAAGGATGTGGGTAAACACCCTCCATCTCTGGTGCTGATTTGGTACACAGCAAGCTCTGTAGGATATATCTGTGACACTGGGAGTGTGTTTATTCCGTAGAGGTTGATGCATCTTAATTAGCCTGTTGCCGAATTTGTAACTTAAGCACCCTCCTCCTCCAATAATCTGCATGCTGTTGAAAAGCAAAAATTGTTTTATTTATTTAATGAGCATGTGGGAGTTGGAAACAATTTTCGCTTGTCGAAGATGTGAAAACGAATACCGCATCCACTTCTAAAATTGGGAGTTCTCTGTAAGTTTTTCATGCAAACCTACATATAATGGGAAATACGCTTTAGCGACAACGGCCAGTTAAAGAGTAGTTTGCTTTATTTTTGACTTGAAGGAAAAGCCTCTATATTTTACGAGCTTGTATTATTTATGTAATCTACAGTGGTCCACGTTTTATGTTTGAGCATGAATAGATCTCTCCAGAAACTAATGTTAGAAAGAGTGAATGAATTGGGCAGCTCCACAGAGAAAGGCAGTGGCATCTTTCCAAATGCATTCTATGGAGCGGACCCAAATGTTACATCGTGATGACATCACAGGTGGTATAGGCGACTGTGAGCCCACCCGGGGGAAATTGCCCAGGGATAATGGGACATTATCTAGTTTTGTGCCGATAACATTGCTATCCAATAAAGTTCAGTTGAGTGCAAAAATTCAACCAATATATTGATGTATAGAATGAATATCGGCTTCATATCCTCGAATATGGAAGAGACTGTCCAAGAAAGAAGGTATAATTTGTATCCTTAAATTCAGCGGTGTCTGCTCTAGCTCAGGCTGTAAGCAGTAGACCACTTCACCATATCAGATAGTTATGTTGTTACAGTAATGATGTGGTTCTAAGAAAATCTTATGATTCAACTCAAGTTTGAGTGTACTGCATGTTAAAGATGTAAAGTCTAGGTACGCCAAGCTAATGGCTAATGGTGGAGTTTCTCTTCCGTGAGCACTAATAAAGCCTGACCTTCATTCTTACGTGTGGGATGAGCTAATGGGAAGAGGCTTATCAGCAACAAGAACCAGAAATATCTAGTAAGCATGGAGACTTTGCTGGCGCCAATGATCCACAAAGGGGTTAAACACAGCTCTCCATTCCCCTCCTGACAGAGCTCTTTAGCATCAAGCACGCCAGGGTAGTCTTTGTGTTCTTAAGTGGAATACCTGCACTAGCCCTGGGCCACCCTCCCCAGCTTTTCCCTCCTTTTTGCATCTCTTTAAATTATATGTGTTTTTAAATTAGATTATGAAGTATTAGCTTGTCTGGTTCTGGGCCCTGCGAGGAGGGAGGACTTAGTCATTTCAGAAATGGATTCTATTAAGACAGGTGGTGGGGAGGCCACTATGTTCAGAGTACTCCCTGTAATGAGGGCAAGGCGTAGCCCGGGAGGGTACACACCTTTGTCATCTGTAATCTCCTGATTAGAAATTCTAGCCAATCATGATTTTGCTAATAAAATTGCACGAGTTGAAGGACTTAAGTGAATTACATGAAAAAAAGGTTGATATACATTTTTTTTGTGTTAAAATAGGGAGTGGGTGGGGAATGAGGTGAATGTGCCTTGCAGAGTTGGTTGGTGGTTGTTCCCAAAAAAAGAAAAAAAAAGCTCTGAAACATTCTGCTTAATTTTAAACATGCCGTAATTTGTCATCCCTAATTGCACAAGACATGAATTTCTCTTGTCTCCTGCAGCCTTAATTGTGGCCTTGTTTGTTTTTGCTCACCATTTTAAAAAATTGTTGTCTGACGTGTTCTCTGTCCAGAAAGATGGTCAACAGGCATCTGTGCTTATGGCTTAAAATTGAAACATCAATACCCGCGATAGAACACGACTTGTCTAAAAAAAATTTCATCTTGGTTAAGTCTATGCAAGTTTCCTTTCTCTTCCTTATCCCATCCTTGTTTCTCTTCTCCAGTCTAACTATGTGTCCCATCCTCTCTTTATTTCAGGTGCAGCAGTGTCCCTACTGCAACTACAGCAGTAAAGATGCCAATCGCATGCAGCTTCATGTGATGTCACAACATTCCATGCAACCAGTGATCCGCTGCCCGCTATGCCAGGATGTCCTGAGCAACAAGATTCACCTGCAGCTGCACCTTACCCACCTACACAGTGTGGCTCCTGACTGTGTAGAAAAACTGATACTGACTGTAAGTGGAGACCTCCAGCTGTTAAAAAAGTGCCTGTGTTTGTGGCAATGTGTAAAAGGAGCAGATTATGGGTCTGTACTATTTAGAATGTAGAAAGTATGAGCATGTATTGCTTTTACAGTATAATTCTGAGATTTTTGTCCAGTAATTTTTTTTTTTTATTATTATTCTTTTTGACAAGGCCGTGTTGAAATGAAAAATGGAAATCATTTTATCAAGACTGTCCAGTCCTCCCTATGGTCTCCTGTTTAGTTTGAAACTAAGCAGTCCCATAAAACAATTCCCATGCATTTATCCCACTCCCAGGATATACCATCATAAATTTGACAGTTGTCGTCCTCAGAGAGAGCCAAATACCTCTCCTCAAAATGAATTTGCTTTTATAGGTGACAGACAAGTGAAAACATAGACTTCCTCAATATGTTTTGGCTATTCAAGACAGACCTCTCTAACACTGAAAGAGCATTGCTGAATATCTATGTATACCCATGGGTTGACAATAATTGTGAATTTGTTTGAATTTGATAGGTTGTGGGACCTGACACAGTGACCCCAAATAACATAATGCATCCTCCTCCTGGACAAGACAAAGCCCTTTCACTTATAGACTCTTCTTCTGCTCTGTCTGATGGATCTGGAAAGTCCCAAGGTAAGCAGAATGTGTTACATAATACTTTCTCCACCATGGCTGGTTTCTCTGTTGTCCAGCTAAGTCTCAAGAATCTAACCATAATTATTTTTCTTTGATAGGAACATTTTTTTTCTTTCGTCTAACATTTTTGTGAATTAGAAACACCTCATTCCAAGATTCGTCTCATTAAAAGTCTTACATTTCATACAGGAAAATAATTTTGCAATGAATTGTAATTAAGAGCCTATACTATATGAGAGTATTGTTGATGTAAATATTTTAGCATTGAATTGTTTTATAGAAACCTTTCTAATAGTTGATACAGTTTCAATAAACTTATTTTTTTATTTATAGGGAGTCATTTTGACAGCACAGTGTCATATGAAATTACAGGGAATTGAGACTGAAAATTAAAAACCTACAATTTGATAATTTTAAAAAAGATCAAAGCAAATAAGTTAAAGTTGATGAAATGTTCTTACTCTGTGCATATCCATGACATCTGTTGATTAATTTTGACATTCATTTTGTGTTGTTTTTCAGGACACAGCTCAAAGGATGAGCTGAACATACAGGACAAGAATGAATTAGATCTCCAGAGTGAGGAACTCAAGCCCCCTAAGGAGGCCTCAGATGCCCCAGACTGGAAAAGAACCAGTGGGCTCGGACGTGACAACAAGTCTCCTGACACCTTACAGGACCATCTGAGTGAGCTTCAAAGACTTCAGCAACAACAACAGCAGCTCTCCGTCTCTGATCGGCATGTCTACAAATATCGCTGCAACCACTGTAGCCTGGCCTTCAAGACCATGCAGAAGCTTCAGATACATTCCCAGTACCATGCTATCAGAGCAGCCACCATGTGCAGCCTCTGTCAGCGCAGCTTCAGGACTTTCCTGGCCCTCAGGAAGCACTTGGAGAACGGACATCCTGAGCTGAGTGAGGCCGAGGTGCAGCAACTTATAGGTAGTCTGCCACTGAATGGGGACATCACTGAGAGTGAAGCCAGGGCCTTGGAGGAAGCTCAGGCCTTTGACCATGACTTGGACAAAGATGATGAAATGGACCAGGAGGAGAAGCCTAGCCCCACTGGAAGTGACAGCAGCTCATTGCTGGATGACATGGGAGCAGAGCCAAAACGAACCCTACCTTTCAGAAAAGGGCCTAACTTCACCATGGAGAAATTTCTTGACCCTTCCCGTCCCTACAAGTGCACAGTGTGTAAGGAGTCCTTCACCCAAAAGAATATCCTCCTCGTACATTATAACTCAGTCTCCCATCTGCACAAGCTGAAGAAGGTCCTCCAAGAAGCATCAAGTCCAATTCCACAAGAGACAAGCAACAACATTGACAACAAACCATTCAAATGCAATATTTGCAATGTTGCCTACAGCCAAAGCTCAACCCTTGAGATTCATATGAGGTCTGTGCTCCACCAGACCAAAGCCAGAACAGCCAAAACTGAAACAAGCAGTAGCAGCAGCATTGGTACCAGTGGCCCAGCGCCACCAAAGAGCCCTGCCCCATCCACACAAGGGAACAGCAACAGCTCAGACACTGCTAGAAGTGAAACACCCTCTACTAATAAAGAAAATGCTGTGGAAGCCAAAGAAGCAAACAGCAACAACAACACAAAACAAAGCACGACTACTGACCATGTATCAGCACAGGCAACCAGCCACCAACCGGCTCAGTCCTCAGCCCAACTGCAAATGCAGCTTCAACATGAGCTGCAGCAAGCAGCCTTCTTCCAGCCACAGTTCCTCAACCCTGCTTTCTTCCCCCACTTTCCTATGACTCCAGAGGCACTGCTTCAATTCCAACAACCTCAGTTCCTCTTCCCTTTCTACATCCCTGGAGCAGAGTTCAACCTTAGCCCGGAGTTGGCTTTACACTCAGCAGCAGCTTTTGGGATGCCTGGCCTCACTGGATCTTTCCTGGAGGACTTGAAGCAGCAGATGCAGCAGCAGCACCAGCTGCAGCAAGCTCAGCAACAGGCTCAGCAGCAACAGCAGCAACAGCAACAACAACAACAACAGCAGCAACAGCAGCAGCAGCAAGCCTCTCAGACACAGTCACAGCTTCAACAACAGAAAAACCAGCAACTCCAGAGCCACAAACCCAAACTGGAGCCTAGTGCTGTATCAGTCTCTGACATCCAGATGTCCAGAGAGGCAGAAGAACACCTTGAAAAACAAGAGAACAGAGCAAAGATGGAGAATGGAGGTGACGGAGTCAGTGATCCAGGAAAAGACAACAAAGATTCCAAAAAGTTAAAGTTTCCAGAGCCATTGATTCCCCCTCCACGTATTGTATCAGGAGCAAGGGGCAATGCAGCCAAAGCACTACTTGAAAACTTTGGATTTGAGCTGGTCATCCAGTACAATGAAAACAGACAGAAAAACCAGAAGAAGAATAAAGATGGGCTTGAGCAAGTGGATATAAACACTGATAAGCTTGAGTGTGGGATGTGTGGAAAGCTGTTTTCCAACATGCTTATTCTCAAAAGCCACCAAGAGCACGTGCATAGCCAGTTTTTCCCCTATGTGGAACTGGAGAAGTTTGCCCAGCAGTATAGAGAGGCCTATGACAAACTTTACCCCATAAACCCTGCTTCACCTGAGACTCCACCACCACCACCCCCTCCACCTCCTCCTCCCCCACCCCCTGCACCTGCCCCAGTTACAGCTCCTCAGCCTCCTTCTACATCCATGACAAAGCCTCAAACCCCTGCTCCGTCACCTGTGTCTGTTCCACACCAGGCCCCTCTCCAGACACCTCACCAGGCACCACCACCCCAGCCACCACCACCTCCTCCACCTCCTCCAGCACCCTCTCCCCAGGTACAACTTCCCGTCCCCTTAGATTTGCCCCTCTTCCCTCCTCTGATGATGCAGTCTGTCCAGCATCCAGGCCTTCCTCCTCAGCTAGCTCTCCAGCTGCCTACCATGGATTCTCTGCCTACAGACCTGACACAGCTCTGCCAGCAGCAACTGGGCCTTGACCCAAACTTCCTGCGTCAGTCACAGTTCAAGCGCCCACGCACCCGTATAACTGATGACCAGTTGAAGATCCTTCGCTCTCATTTTGACATCAACAACTCCCCCAATGAAGAGCAGATCCAGGAGATGTCAGAGAAATCTGGCCTGCCTCAGAAAGTTATCAAGCACTGGTTCCGTAACACTCTCTTTAAAGAGAGGCAGCGAAGCAAAGACTCTCCCTACAACTTTAGTATCCCCCCCATCACTACTTTAGATGATTTACGAATGGAACCCCAGATGAACGCACTAGAATACTATCGATCTGACTCGACCATGAACAAGAGGTCCTCAAGGACCAGATTCACTGATTACCAGTTGAGAGTACTTCAAGATTTCTTTGACACTAATGCCTATCCGAAGGATGACGAGATTGAGCAGCTGTCCACTGTGCTCAATCTCCCCACTCGTGTCATTGTTGTATGGTTCCAAAATGCCCGCCAGAAAGCTCGTAAGAGCTATGAGAACCAGGCAGATTGTAAAGACAATGAGAAGAAAGAGCTCACTAATGAGCGTTACATCAGAACCAGTAACATGCAGTACCAGTGTAAAAAGTGCAACATTGTGTTCCCACGTATCTTTGACCTCATCACTCACCAAAAAAAGCAGTGTTACAAGGATGAGGATGAAGAAGGGAATGAGGACACCAATTTTGAGGAGTATTTAGATTCTGGAGAGCAAGGTCCAGCTAAGACTATCCAAATAGCCCCAGAGCTCCCCAAACAACATCAAGCAACTGCCACCAACTCTGCCTCAAGCTCCCCTCCAATGCCCTCTCCTCACCCCAACATGGGCAAGACCTCCCCCAAGCCTGAGATACCCCCTGAAACTAAACTTAAGCAGGCTGAGACAACTCCGTCTCCAATGATTAAGTCAGTGCCAGACCCTAGACCTTCCAAGGCTTCCACCCCTCAGCCACCACCTCAGAAACCTCTCCAGTCCCAGATGACAAGACCCCATTCCCAGCCACAGTCAGCTTCAGTGCCATCAAGCCCCCTCTCCCTGGCTCTTTCCTCACTCACCAACAGCCTCCCTCACCAGATGCTTCAATACCAATGTGACCAGTGTAAGATTGCCTTCCCCACTTTGGAGCTATGGCAGGAGCACCAGCACATGCATTTCCTGGCTGCTCAAAATCAATTTCTTCACTCCCAGTTCCTGGAGAGGCCCCTCGATATGCCCTATATGATATTTGACCCCAACAACCCACTAATGGCAAGTCAACTGCTGTCTGGAGGGCTCTCCCAAATGCCTTCTCAGAGCAGCTCTGGTTTAGCCTCTGCCCCGGGGTCTGGGGCAATGAAGAGGAAACTTGATGAAAAAGAGGAAAGTGCCACTGATAAAGATGGTGGCAACAGTGGTGAAGAGCAACACAGAGATAAACGCTTAAGAACCACCATCACACCAGAACAACTGGAGATTCTCTATGACAAATACCTACTGGACTCTAACCCGACACGAAAGATGCTAGACCACATTGCACGAGAGGTTGGCCTGAAAAAGAGAGTTGTGCAAGTGTGGTTCCAGAACACCCGTGCAAGAGAGAGAAAGGGGCAGTTCAGAGCTATAGGGCCCTCCCAGTCCCACAAAAAGTGTCCCTTTTGCAGAGCACTATTCAAGGCTAAATCAGCTCTTGACAGCCACATTAGGTCTAGACACTGGCATGAGGCTAAACAGGCAGGTTTTAGCTTGCCACCAAGCCCAATGATGAATCAAGACAACGAGAGAGGCGAAAGCCCAAATAAGTACAATTTCTTTGAGTATCCACAGCTACTTACTAAGACTGAGCCGCATGAGTATGAACTGCCAGCTGCATCCTCAACTCCAGTAAAACCATCTGAGACACAGCTAAAAAACTTCTTGAGCCCTTCATCCTTAAAAGCAGAAAACTGTGATGAAACTGAAGGGCCTAATATACATTCTGCAGAGGCCTCATCATATGACCTCAACAAGATGGATTTTGATGAGACATCATCAATTAACACAGCCATAAGTGATGCCACAACTGGAGATGAGGGCAACAACAATGAGATCGAGAGCTTCACAGCTAATGGAGGAGACAAACTGAGCGACAGCAAAATCAACCCTGGCACGAGTTCTGATGGGATTGATGAAAGGTACCAGTTCAGCATGGTGAGCCCTGCCCTCAGCTTCTCTGGAAAAGACTGTGACACATACTTCAGCTCCAGAGATGATGAAATTGATGATGTCAATGACAGAAGTGAATCATCAAGCCTAGCTGATCCCAGTTCCCCTAGTCCTTTTGGAGGGGGACACCCCTTCAATAAGACTGGGAAAGGCAGCAGTAGTGGGGATAGGCCAGGCCACAAGCGCTTCAGAACACAGATGAGTAATTTGCAACTTAAAGTCCTCAAGGCCTGTTTCAGTGATTACCGCACCCCCACAATGCAAGAGTGTGAAATGCTAGGTAATGAGATTGGACTCCCCAAACGTGTGGTCCAGGTGTGGTTCCAGAATGCCCGCGCTAAAGAAAAGAAGTTCAAGATAAATATTGGAAAGCCATTTATGATAAGTCAAGGCTCACCCGAAGGGCCCAGGCCTGAGTGTACTTTGTGTGGTGTGAAGTACACCGCCCGGATGTCCGTCCGTGACCACATCTTTTCAAAACAGCACATTACCAAAGTGCAAGAAACCCTGGGGAACCAGGTGGACAGAGAAAAGGACTACCTAGCACCGACCACTGTCCGTCAACTGATGGCCCAGCAAGAGCTGGACCGCATGAAGAAGGCTGGCGAAAGCCTTGGCCTGCCTGCCCAGCAGCAGCAGACTGCAGTGGACACCAACAATGCACTTCATGGCCTCAGTCTGCCCTCAGGCTACCCAGGGATCTCTGCCCTACCACCAGTCCTTCTTCCTGGGGTCAATGGGCCATCATCCCTCCCTGTTTTCCCACCCAACACACCTGGTGAGTTAGTATGACGAACAATGAAAAACAGTCAAAGAGTAGTAGCTTTATGAACTGAGCTTTAACATGCACAAAAGACTATTTTATTCCTCTGTACTACTGTTCATTCATATTAAAATGGTGTTCGTGAAATTAGTCTTTTTTTACTATTAAAAAATGTTGGGTTTGTTTTAATGCATGCGTAATCTCAATTTATCATCAAAGTTGGAGTGATAACTGATAGAAGATTTAAAAAATATATCCTTTTTCATTTCTTATATTTATGTTATTTTCCCCCCTTATTGTAGGTTTGGTATATTTATATTCTCTTACTATCATAATGAATTGATCATAAAGCGCATGTGACAGTTTTGATCCATAACAAAATCTGATAAAAAAAGAAGAAAATATAGAGCTAAAGAGTCAGTCAATCTCAAATAAAACATCTCCATCTTGACATGCAAGCAAATTTCCATAGTGATTTGGGGTTGAATATTTGAAATATTGAATATTTCCATATTTATATACCACTGTATTTCAGCTTTAGCGTCTCCCGGTGCTGGCATGCTTGGGTTCCCTACACCAGCCACCCCCTCTCCTGCCATGTCTCTCAGCACTACCCCAACCAAGACTCTTCTGCAGACTCCTCCTCCTCCTCCACCTCCTCCTCCACCTCCTCCTCCTGTTCCCTCCACACCCTTGGCAGCAGTTAATCATACAGAGCAGCAAGGTAAAGATTCAGAGAGAGACAGCAGCAAGAAACCAGGGGACAAGCCACCTCAGATGAAGCTCAAGGAACGAGAAAATGAGAGCAGTTCACGCCCAGAGACCCCCAGCATGGCCAAGAAGAAGGAAAAATCATGCTCAGCTTCAGGAAAACTAGGAAGTGAGGCTCTCATAGATGCTGCTCAGCTGCAGGCTTTACAGAATGCCATTGCTGCTGGCGACCCCAGCTCCTTCCTGGGTGGCCAGTTCCTGCCCTATTTTCTTCCTGGGTTTCCCAACTGCTTCTCTCCCCAGCTGCCCAGAGGGGTCCAAGCAGGGGGCTATTTCCCGCCACTGTGTGGGATGGAAAACCTGTTTCCTTATGGCCCAGCCACTGTCCCACAAGCTGCCATGGCCGCCGGTCTATCACCTACCGCTCTCCTGCAGCAGTACCAGCAGTACCAGCAGTCCCTCCAGGATTCACTGCAGAAACAACAGCAGCAGCAGCAGAAGCAGCTTGAGCAACAACAGAAACAACAACAACAGCAGCAGCAGAAATCAACCCATGTGAAGACATCTCAGAGTGTGCAGAGCACCACTACCACCAATTCCCTCAAACCAAAAGAAGCTACGGAGGCTAAGGATGACACCAACAAAGGCTCTTCAACAGAAAGCACAAAAGAAGAACCGAAAACAGATACCAAAAGTACCACAGATTTTCCAGATGCTTTTATCGTACCGTCCGTCAAGCATGAATTTATATGCAGGAAGTGCCAGATGATTTTTGCTGATGAAGATTCAGTGGTACGTCATCAGAAGTCCTTCTGTTACTTCGGACATCCTTTTACTGACCTGCAAGAGACAGTGCTTCGAAAGGCAGTGAGCAAATACACTTGCATTGCCTGCAATGTGGTTGTTAATGGGAATGAAGCACTTGGCCAACACCTTCAGTCGAGCTTGCACAAAGAGAAAACAATCAAACAAGCAATGAGAAATGCCAAAGAGCATACTAGATTATTACCTCACTCTGTCTGCTCCCCTACTCCTAACACCACATCTACCTCGCAGTCTGCAGCTTCTTCTAATAACACCTTTCCTCATCTCTCTCGCTTGTCCATGAAGTCCTGGCCAAATGTCCTGTTCCAGGCCACCACAGCCCGGAAAGCTGCTTCCTCCTCCTCCCCGTCTGCCTCCCCTCCTCCTCCCCTCTCCTCACCTTCAACGGTTACCTCAACTTCCTGCAGCACCTCAGGGGTTCCAACCTCACTACCCACCGAGAGTTGTTCAGATGAGTCTGACAATGAGCTAAGCCAGAAGCTGGATGACTTAGATAACGCGTTGGAAGTCAAGGCTAAGCCGGCCTCTGGCCTAGACGCGAGCTTCAGTAGTATCAGAATGGATATGTTCAGTGTGTAGGAGTGAAAAAAAGGATCCCTTGCTTAAAGAAAAAAATAAGACTTTTTAAACTGCAGTTCCAAAGTTTCTCTTAACCCAAAAAATTACAGTACCAAATGATTGACTCAGGATTGTTTTTCCCATATTGATATGCTGGCAAGATATTGATTGATTTTTGTTATGGACAGAACTGTTGCAGATGCTTGACTGAGCTTATATTGTATACAAAAACACGGAGTAGGAAAAAATCCCACAGGCTCCCTTGGGGGGGCTTGTTTCAAGCCAAAAACTCTCACGATAGCAAATTGCACCTCAGCTGGATTGTTTTCCAAATGCTAGCATGTACTGTATGGGATGACGATCCAGAACCCTCAAAGAGAATCTCTCTTAGTTTAGATAGGTGTAATTCAGTAGCTTTAAATTCTCAGGTCAGAACATAACATTTCTCATTTGTTAAAGCAGCAACAAGCCTGGGTACACTTGGCTTATAACCAAAACATGTCAAGCTTTATCGGACGCATTTCCTTGATGTGTATAGAGTACCAAGAGACAATATTACTGTTACAATGGACGATGTGCATATCCTTTTAGTTTTTGCCCTACAAAGACAGTATGGTTTTGCCACTGAGGGAATTTAGAATGGTGAAGTAAATGTGTATGATGCCCCTGTGTTTGCCAGTTTGTATTACAACAAGCTGTATCTATTTTCCACCCCCATTTTTTTCTTGTAGAATATACTAATCTGTGCCAACTCTTAC
This sequence comes from Lampris incognitus, assembly GCF_029633865.1. Lineage (NCBI taxonomy): Eukaryota > Metazoa > Chordata > Actinopteri > Lampriformes > Lampridae > Lampris > Lampris incognitus. Next base: position 16,653,056 of record NC_079229.1, on the reverse strand, counting down.
CTTCTCACTTTTACCTCTGCTCACACCCTTTTCTGAAGAGGTAATAACTCTAGTTTTGATAGACTCTTGAGGATTATGTGAATATAACATTTTTCATTTGTGAATTGCTGTACTGTTACGGTACCTGCTTGTGTCTGGACTATAGTGCACTTATTTTGTTTTTATTTGTCTTTTTATTATTATTTGGGTAGGCCATTTGTTAATTTAATAGATTTTTTTTCTGTTTGTCTGTCCGTCTGTATGTATGTATGTATGTATGTATGTATGTATGTATGTATGTATGTATGTATGTATGTATGTATGTATGTATGTATGTATGTATGTATGTATGTAATGTATGTATGTATGTATGTATGTATTTTAATTATTATTTGTGTCTATTGCAGCAGCATATTGGTCCATATTTGTTACAGGATTGATGCCTAACAATCTAGAGACCTATTTAACAATTGGTGCATCCATGAAAGTAGTACTGTATACTTGAAACTGTTAAGGTACAAGTTGGTCACAATGATTTTAGAAAAAAAAAGGTATGAATATTTGCTCTCGGTTTGCAAATATGCTGCTTTAAAAGGGGGACAACAGCATTTGATTTGTATTGAAACATTTTCTTTTGCTTGTAGTACTGAAAACAGTGTTACACCTATACACTGCTTTCTAGTGCATAGGTTGTGTCCTCCCATTAATTATCTGGGCACTTCTCTGATTTACCATTATAAAAGTCAACTTTTTGTTTTGTTTTGTTTTGTTTTTATTTTAATTTTTCCACATTTAGTGACTTCAACATTACAAAGTATTACTTTATGACATTTTGCTGCTACTGTGTAATATTATTTCGCTTGCCATAAATTCTCTCTGATTCCTACTAGACAAAATACTGATTCACAAATTGCTTTGCTTTGCTTTTTTTTTTTTTTTTTTGCTGTGGAACTAAGAATGTGAAAGCTGTCAAAGGGTGTTCAATTTTTTACGAATCACTTTCTAGTTTGGTAATTGAAACCAATGTGATTCATTCCAAAGTAACAGAAGGTTATTTGTATGAAAGAAAAAGGCTTGTGAACAAAGAAAGCTAAGCTGTTGTACATATTCGTAGTTGGCTGTGCATGGTACAAATTTATTAATATGAAGAAATGCAAAAATGTATTGCTTTTGGTATTTCCTATTCTGAGATGAGCAAGTAGCATGTAATGCAACTGTTTGACAGGTTAAATCAAATCATGCTTAGTTATTGTTTCAAACGACGATGAAATCAACATTTCCTCTTATGTTTTATTATTGTACAGGTGGGTTACTTTTTTTTTTCAAAGTTTTACAACAAAATGTCAGTTTTTAATTCAGTGTGAGCTTTTTAAATGTTCTTATTTGGAATTTTTAGTATTTTAATATTTACTTTAATCCTGAAGACACTTTTCGATTGTGTTTCATAAGAGACATCCTGGCCTCCCAAGGTGCAATTCTGCCATTGTACAAACATGAGCGACTGTCCTGATTCCAAAGGCTTTCCCAACACTGGCTCTTTGCCTTTCCCCACCCTGTGGCTCAGCATTAAAGAGACTGAACTGTCAGCTAGCATCGCGTGCTAAGATGCTAGCATCAGACAGGACGCTACCCACACTAAGGACTGGTAAAAGCTAACAAACCAACAAAAAGGATGGTCCAACAATATAACTGTACATAGATATTGCAACTGCACAGCAGCCAAAAAGAAAAAAAAAACTTTTTAAAAAAAATGGATGGATTGTGTCATGTTTATGGGGACAGCCTTCAAAAGGTTGAAATTGGAATTGTTCTTCTGGATGTCAAAGGGATTTTCACGGCGCAATCATATCCTACACAATATGTACTCTTCAACATCTGGGTTACATAGGAAATGCACCCTGAGGTTTTAATAAGAAGAAGCCCCTATGGCTAAAACTTTAAATAAACTAAACCAAAAATGTTATTGATGTTTTATATATAGAGAGTAGTCGCATTAGTTTTTGTTACTGTACTGTTTGAGGTCTCAACTGTACCGTATCACGGTAATAACATGGTTTTGAAACCTTTTTTTATTTTGTCACAGACCTGTTGTCATAGTTGAAATGACGTTTATTGTAGATGGTATTTGAACAACTTCTGGAAATAGTTCATCAAGTATGTTTGTTGCTCATTGTTGTGATACATTAAAAACTGTATCTGCAAACCAGTTTGGTTCGATCAGCTATCCTTTATTACTTTTTAATCGTTTCATCTCTTGATCGACAGCATCATGAGGCATCTGTGTCCTATCGTATATGCAAACGTCACTTTCGAGTTCACTAACTTTCAGTTCATGGACAGTGTGCAGAAATTATGTTAGACATGGTTGCACTGCATACTTGCATGCAAGCATTGCAAATGCCCTCAATGCATTTCATCCATATACCATCCTTGATCATTTTCCCATAAAATGTATTCACGTCAGCTTTAAATTTCTCATCAACAGTGCATTTGCATTTGATGTCAGTTTGGCTTGGAGTTGTTCAGACATTTCCAAAACAGTGAGATTATAGTGATTTGGATAATGCCATTAGGATTTTGGGGGATTTTTTTCTTTTTTTATGTATTGCTGTTAACATTAATGATGGCTTTGCCATCAGTGTAATACCGATGCACAATACACTGTAGGTAAGGTACAGTTATTTTATTTTTATTATTTTTTTACAAAAGAAGAGGAAAAATCACCAGTTTCATAGTTCGAATAGCGGTTGAGTATTAATTGTTTTGTGATTACCACATTTCATTTACTATCCATCTTTCCCCTGGAACCTTAGATTGGTCTGTACCATACAGCTAATATAAAACTGCCTGTTCATCCTACAGTACACAATATATTTCTACATCGGCTAACAGTCAACGGATTGAAATTCTAAATCATAGTTTGGGCGCATTGGGTCTTTCCTGTTATTATGTTATTTGTGGTAATCTGAATTTAAGAAGATGCAAGGGATTATAATTGAAAGTGTCTGTTAATCTGGATGTGATCAGGTGCTACCGTAGGCTCCTCCCATCAGAGGGTGGAGACTTTATACAGGAAGTCACAATTGATAAATGCATAGAGGTACAGCTGCAATGGAGAGCGATGCAGACGTAAAGTGTTACTAACTAGTATCACGTGAGAATTAAGTATGAATATCACACGGACACTGAAAACCAAGTGTTTCATTTGCAGGGGAACTAGCACTGTTTTACAATTGAGTTACTAAGACACAGAACTTGTGATGTACATTTGAGTCCAGTTCTTCTCTTCTTTTTATTTTAGCAATTTTTATTGATTTTCACTTACACCCAACATACATTTGTTTGCAGCATATACTGGGAATGAAAGCATGTACAAGCATAGCACATCTGCACTATTCAAATGATTACACCTTTGAGGAATAACCTGTCCAACCCATCCCCCGGTTGACCCCTCGGGTCCTGATCTTCACAAGGATTGATTGTCCATTGGGGTGTTTGTCTGTCCAAGGATTGCAGGAGCACATCTAATATAGAGCCGTGTTCAAGGATAATAATAAAGATATCAACTCAAACGCAAGAAAGAAAGCAAATCGATAAGTAAATAGAAAACGAATAAAGCTAAAATAATGAAAAAATATAGTAAAAATAATGATTATAGATGGAAGTTGGGGGCATCACTCCGACACTGCTTTATTAGTCCTCCTTATTTATTGGGCTCTGTAAGTTTTCATAATACTCTAGAAAAGGGGACCAACTTTTACAAAGTTTTGCAAAGAGCCTTTAAGGGTATATCTGATTTTCTCCAGTTTGAGAAACTGCATGGTGTCTCTAATCCATCTCGTAAAGTTAGGAGGTGCTTGTTCTTTCCAGGAGAGCAGAATGAGACGTCTGGTAATCAAGGAGGTAAATGCTATGATTACATAAGCGTTGCCTTTAAGGGAACGCCGTTTATGGCCTTTTTCATTCATTTTCTCTCATCTCACCTTTGCCATTGTCCATGGTCGACTGTTAATGTCAAGGTGCGTTCGAGTGAAATGTGACATTTGACTTGGATGTGGACTTCACGGGAGGGAACAGATTTCCAGATCAGTCAGATAACACAGTAGTGCAGTAATTATAGGACCCTCCTATGATTGTCATACGGACAGAGAGGTGAAAACAATGGTGGGGCGTGGGGGGCGTCCGGGTAGCGCAGCGGTCTATTCCGTTGCCTACCAACACGTGTATAGCCGTTCGAATCCCCGTGTTACCTCCAGCTTGGTCGGGCGTCCCTACAGACACAGGCTCGCTGCATTAATGTCGCGCTGCGGAACTTCCGGATGTGTCTGCATAGGAACTTCCGGTACAACCAGAAGTTGCGTCCTACTGAATCATTAGTCAGCTGCCAACTTAAACGTCCGAAATCTTAATTTCATCTGAAAAAATCAATGAGTCAAACAGGGCAAAAAGGGGCGTTCAGGTATCAACGCCGTGAACCAGGGTCCACTGAGCACTGTTGTGTACCACAGTGTGCGAATTTGGCGCGCTGTAATTCTACTTTAAGCTTCCATTCATTCTCTAGTAACTGCGAGGAAAGAGCTAAGTGGCTAGCGAAGATTCAGAAGGATGCATTTACCGTCAGTCACCAGGAGTACAAAAGTGTGTAGTCGACGTTTTGAACCGGGTGATTTCGCTTTGCCAGCTACGGGTGTGTTAAGGAGGCTCAAGAAAGGAGCTGTCCCCCACACTCTGCGTGGAACGAGTACTCCAAACCTGCACCCATGCTAGGTGTTTGGGAGCGCCGGGAGCGTCCTGCTGTCGCCCCTCTGCCAGCTCTGGACTCTGGGATGGATGTTAGCAGCTGCCTGCCAGAGCATGGCTATTTATTGCGTGGCTCCTAATCCTGCCGCTTTGGACGATGCCCCGGCCCAAAACGAGTCAATGAGGAAACAAATAGAAGTGCTCCAAAAACAACTAGAGACTGTTCAGCTACAGTCCAAACTCAGCCTGAGGCGATTTGCAGGTTCCGATGAGGACATTCGGTGTTACACCAGGTATGTCTGATTTGAATCATTTCATTTAATCACCCCTGCCAAATTAACTCACCTGTTCAGTCCCCCCCTCCCCACCATGCCTCTCTCACACACACACCCACACGTAGTAGATTGCAATAAAGCAGCCAGCTAACATTAGTTAGTTAGCTAGCTAGCTAGCTAGCGCTAGCATAGTTCGAATGATTTTTTTTTCTCGCCATTTTGTATCTGTTTAAGTGGGAGAGTACTGCTGGCGTCGTGTGTGGCTGCCGTTTCTCCCTCTCGTAGCCCCCCGTATGTCTGCGTTATGTTTATCTGTTGTCTTGTTTCACCCCGTTTGTTGTAAAGCGACTTTGAGTGTTAGAAAAGCATTATATAAGTTTAATTTATTATTATTATTAATGATGCCGTTACTCATCCTCGTAGTTGTCGATGTAGCTCGAACTATACATCTTAAACCCCTTTTCTTTTTTTGCTCGTCTGAGCTACCGAGGAAGCACTCACGATGCGATGTACATCGTTGACCGTGATTTCAGGGAGGTCCTGCAAACAGCGAGTGTAAAACAAAGCCATCTCTTCTCTCGACAAACCACGCCGGAAGAGCTTATGCAAGTACTGGTACGTCGGAAGTCGAACGACGCCATCTTACGCACCCACCGTTTCAGCGGGTGGGAAGCCGGATGTGGGTATGTGTCCTGGTCGCTGCACTAGCGCCTTCTCTGGTCTGTCGGGGCGCCTGTTGAGATGGGGGGGGGGGAGACTGGGGGGTGAGGGGTAGCGTGGTCCTCCCACGCGCTACACCCCCCAGGCGAAACTCCTCACTGTCAAGTGAAAAGAAGCGCCTGGCAACTCCACATACAAAGGAGGAGGCATGTGGTAGTCTGCAGCCCTCCCCGGATCGGCAGAGGGAGGTGGAGCAGCGACCGGGACGGCTCGGTAGAGTGCGGTAATTGGCCAGATACAATTAGGGAGAAAAAAGGGGGAACCCCCCCCCCAAAAAAGAAAAGAAAACGAAAACAATGGTGGGGTGACACATCGATGGATGGATAGATTGTTAATTAACACGTAGGCGCAAAGTCTATTGCAACAGAGGGAATATTATGTTTATGCTTAAGCGCCAGTGTGAAAAAGGAAGTGAATGGGCTGTCAAAATATATCTTTCTTTAAATTTTCAAGTTAAAAATATGTGAGTTGAGTACAAAACTATGTCAGGCATGCCTTTTGATTCATAGCAAATCAGCTCGTGAGTAATTCTGTCCCCCAACACTACCTTTAAATTCTATTAAAGGCAAAATGGTGGCCTGTGTGACACAAAGGGGGTAACCTTTTAGATGTGGGGTCACCCAGTGCTGTCACATTAAAAATTGCACATCTGGAGACTCTGTGACACAATACATCATGCCTTGCCAGTGAGACGTGTCCGCCACCAGAGTCAGGGTCATGGAGAAAGCCATCCTTCGCAAGTCGTT
>NC_079229.1:16609096-16641596 GCF_029633865.1 Lampris incognitus | reverse complement strand
CAAAAGTGGCCCGTGTGCCAAGGACCGCAAATGAATGTAGCCTGATGCTTTTTAATTTGCATTCGACTTGAAAAAAAAAGAACACTGGAGAGCCATCTCCAGGTCATAATAGTCTGAGACTGCGGTCCGAGGACCCTCTAGTCATTAGCAGCAATGCAGCGCCTCTCACATGAAGGCCTTTCTCATCGTGTTTTAACTTAAGCCCATTACTGCGAAAATACATCAGCCCCACTGTCCGTTGTCCCTGTGTCTGTTTGTACCTGTATATATGACCTCATTTGCGCATACTGTATATGCGAGTTGATGCGCATTTCCCCCCCTCTCGTCCCTGCCTGCACACGGTGTGCGTGCACACATGCGACAAAGCCGTTCGACAAACACGCGCGTGCACCAAAAAAAAAAAGGAAAAAGGATGCTCGAGCCGGGGACCTTAGACGCGGACGACACGCATTGTTTGTTTAATCACGTGTTATGAGATGGCGCTCTGTAATTATGTTGTCATCTCTCCGCTTCCACGCGGCAAAAACTGGGCCGCCCCGGCATGCCTTGCGTCCCGCTCGCAATTCTACACTTCCGAGCTTAAACGGTCAAAAAGCCGGAATTCCTTTTTTTTTTCTTCATCTTCTTCCTCCTCCTCCTCCTCCTCGTCATTTGTCTTTTTTCTTTCCGTTTTTTATTACAAATAGCAATATGTAAAGAGAGAAACTGTGGCATTTCTTTATTTTGAGAGTGTTCACATAAAGCCCATTTGACAGGCGCTATGTGTCAACTCCTAGTGCATATGAGTGTACGGCGACGGATGAGCGGTTTTTACGCACTATATTGAACTGATGAGACAGCAAATAACAGTGTGTCCTATTAAAAACAGCAAGACAGGTCTCCCCCCCCCCTCGCTCTCACTCTCTCTCGCTCTCTCTCTAGCCCTCACTCTCTCTGTCCTTCCCCGTCGATGTTGTTTCGTGTCCCTCTTTTCCTCTCTGTTCCATCCTATTCCTCTTTTCCATCTTTCTTAATTCTCTATTCTCTCTCTCTCACTCTCTCTCTCCCTTCCTTTGCAAGGACGGGTGGTGTGTGTCTGTGAAAAACTGAACATCTCCAGTGAAATTGGTTTTCCGTGGAGAAACTGATGGATCACTCGGTGCTCCTGACGGGAGAAGGGGATTGTTTATGCTGCACAGACACATACGCTTGCTCACGCACACACACACACACACACACACACACACACACACACACACACACACGCATGCATGCATGCACAGAAGAGGAAAGGGAAAACATGCACCAACACACTGCGCAGGGCCGAGTGGACCAGGGGATTGTTTATGCCGAGGCAGAATGAATTTTTATGAGCCTTAGATTGCTGTTTATGGCAAAATACACTTTAAGCTGCAAGAGATGTAATCCAGATTGCTGCATTCCCAACAATGAATTATGGTTTCAAAGGCGACAACTGCACTACTCCCGTCCCCCATTCTATTTAGTAAACACACACACACACACACACACACACACACACACACACACACACACACACACACACACAGATTAGTAGACAAAATGTTACTGCTTTCCAGACCACATGCCTGACCAAACAGCAGCAGTGATGTGATGTGGACGGGCACACGCTGTATCATTAACAGCTTATCATCCCAAATGAGGCTTAACTGCAATAAAGTGACTGGTGACAAGATGCAAATGCGTGCATTATGAAAACCATGCCTCTGTAGAGACTGCCACACCGTGCTATTCATATTCCTGTCTGAGCACACACACACACACACACACACACACACACACACACACACACACACAAGAAAACAAAGGTGCATGTAAACATGCACAGAAACACACACACAAGAAAACAAAGGCGCACAGGTGCATGTAAACATGCACAGAAACACACACGCATGAAAACAAAGCCACAAGGGCATGTAGGCATGCACAGAAACACACACACATGAAAACAAAGGCACGCAGGGGCATGTAAACATGCGCACACACACACACACACACACACATGTGCACACATTGGCCTGTCTATATATTCTATATCTGCACCTGACCATAGTCCCCCACCTGATATGCATGATGCTAAACACATATAATTTGAATTTGAACTTCAAGACATACATGAGATTAACAACATAAATATTCAGGATGACCTCATTAGAAGTATTAAGTAACATGACTCAGTCGAATAATACTGCTGATGTAGTTGACCCAATCATTTTCAACTGGTCCGAAATTCATCAGATGTTATCTTAAACAAACGATGGATTCCAGTTTTCAGACCGAGCGGCGTTATCATCATTATCAGCAGCCATTACCAACCTCGGTTTCAAACCTGTGCGATTACTCCATTACAGCCAGCCCTCAGCCTCACACACGCATACCTACAGTATGTGTAGGAAACGTGGGAAATGAAAGGGCAGCCTGCCCATTTTATGATTACATCCAGGATGCGGGGTACCCCAGACTCACGTTTCTCAAGTCACAGTTCACACCTAAAAACAGACGCTTTCTTTTGTGTGCTCACACAATGCTCCTTGCTTTTGGTGAAGGTGCACAAATGTACACACACGTGTGCACGCATGCAGATGCACACACACACACAGATGCACATTCACACACGTGCACACACACACACGTGCACACACACAGATGCACATGAAAGCACCTTCAAACAACATAACATCGTGGATTCGGTCGATTCACAAGCCGTGACTTGCTGCACAGCGAAAGGTCCTTTATTTCCCCATTTCATTTGAACACTTCTGCCCCTTCACAAAGCAGAGACAAAGTGCATTGTGGTAAAACGTGGGATTCCACAGAGCACAAGGTTATTCAACGTTCAGCGATGTCACGCGGAGAGAAAAAAAAGCCTTGGAAAACAGCAAAGGTAGGGGCAGAGTATGCAGATAAACACAAATACTGGGGGGTGGGCTGGGGTGGGGGGTAAAATCCCACAATGTGTAAGGAGGTATTCTATCTTGTGACTCAGCCTGCCTGATTGCAGTTCATTGTGAGCGAGTTCCTGTTTTTCGTTTGCCCTTTATTTTATTTGCATTTGAGCGGCTCACCCCGCGTTGAACCGTTTTTACACCAATGAGCACGCAGCAGTTTGTCCTGCTGGCCCAGACCCGGTTCTGCAGACCGCACCTCAGTCCTCTCTGCAGCCCTGCACACACACATTCATGCACATTTTACTGTTCCCATGGACTTCCCATAGCTATATATAGCTATATATAGCTATGGGAAGCCACATGGAATTGAAAGTAATGTGAAAAATACGTACTATTCCATTTTTGTAATTTTTTTTTTCTTTTTGTAAATAAGTCAGCCTGTGCTGTCTTGTTTGGGAGTCCTTTGCACAATGCTGGGCTCAACCTTGAAATGAACCGGACAAATGGAAGCAGACAGAACATCACAAAGCTTTGGATAAGAAAAAAAAAATATATATATATAAGAGGATGAGTTATAACTTCTGGCACAAAATATTTCAAGTTTTGCATGTATGGTGTGCTTGTAAGGTGGCAGTATGAGCGATTTATCCCTCATTCACACAGAATCATTTTATTAATGTGCGCTGGAGAAAAAAAAAGTTATATTATTCAGAGATTAAATTCATTCTCTAGGTCATTTTTTTTGTACCCAGTTTTTTTTTTATTATTATTTTATTTTTTATCAGTGCTCATGCATTAAGTGGAGCAGAGATGGAGCAAATGTATTCCACCCATATGTATGAATGAATATGATTACCAAGTCTCAGGCCCTCTCAAGGACAAAGTGTTGCATGTTCTGTTGACAGCCTTGTATGCATGTGTGTGTGTGCATGTGTGTGTGTGGGGGGGGCATGTGTGCATGTGTGTGTGTGCATGTGTGTGTGTGTGTGGCGTGCATGTGTCTGTCTGATTCTCTGTTGTTGTGAGTGGAGGGGTATATTTGTTGAATTGTTTGCAGTGTGATACTGATGTTCTGTTACTTATTTTTGGCTGTCTTGTGCGCCTTTGCATTTGTGTGTGTGTGTCATGTGTTTGTTTATCACACTTGCCTGCGGGGTGTGTGTGTGTGTGTGTGTGTGTGTGTGTGTGTGTGTGTGTGTGTGTGTGTGTGTGCGCGTGTGCGCAAGAGGTTGTCTTTTCTAGCTTGTGGGGTCCATTCTGCTTGTGACATAATGGCACACCTTTCCTGACCCTCACCCACTACACACACACACACACATGCTCACCCGTGCGCGTGCCATCTCCCATTGTCCAAATCACTCCATCACCTCCATCCCTCAACTCTCCAAATGCTGTCACATTCAGATGCGGCTGTTTTCGGGGGGATGCACTCAGGAAGTAGTGTGCTGTAATTGTGTTGCCTGGTCTTCCTGCAGTAAAGGTAGCTGGTGGCTTGCAACCTAGCCTTCCTGCCACTCACCACAATTACCAACCAAAGGTAGGGTGGACGGGGAGGGGGATAGCAGGTGTGTGTGTGTGTGTGTAGGTGGGGTGGGCGGAATCGGGGGACCATTAAAATGCAAAATCACCACTGCGGTGCAGTGCGGCTCCCCGCTCCCCCTTTCCCCTCTCACTCTTTCTCGGAGGCGGCCATCTTACGATGGAGCGGGTATGTGTTTGATGGTTTGTGAATGTGTGTCTGTTTTACTGTGTGTGTGTGTGTGTGTGTGTGTGTGTGTGTGTGTGTGTGGGTCTGTTTGACTGGATGCGTGTGTGTGTGTGTATGTGTGTGTGTCTATTTGACTGAATGTGTGTGTGTGTGTGTGTGTGTGTGTGTGTGTGTGTGTGTGTGTGTGTGTGTGTGTGTGAGAGAGAGACTGTGTTCAAATGCATTTTATGTGTCTGTGCATTTTGATAGAGTGTAGAGTCGAGCTGTGGCGAGGAACAGTGAGATGGCGTGGGGCTGGCAGGAGAGGTTTTTGTGTGCGTGTGTGTGTGTGTGTGTGCGTGTGTGTGTGTGAGGCAGGGGGTGATAAATCAGAGCTAGGTAAAGGCTTTTTAATGCAGCGGACCTCTCTCCCAGCCTCCATCTTCTGTCAGGGCTCAGTAAAAGATGAGAGCCCCCTAGGGAACAGCGCTAGCCTGCAGTAGAGCAGGGCTGTGCCGCAGGTCACAGACACACACACACACACACACACACACACACACAAATACATATACTTACACACACGCTGGAGCCCGACACACCCACTGACTGGGCCCTGTGAATGAGTGAATACATGAATAACTGAATCTATTGAATGCATGAATATATAAATAAAAGTTTCCAAGGAAGCCACGTTTATTGATGAACCCCCCCCCCAAATGAATGTGGTTTCCAAATGATTTCCAAATGAATTCCTAAATGATTTATGGCGGTGATATTGCATTTATATCAGGGAAAACATTTTCGCAGAAGACAGAATGGATATTCGGTTCATTTCTGCCCGCGCTCCTAAGGTCAAACACAGTCTTTGTCGATGATGCGTCTTCAGTCTTGAAGTGGCCCCAACTTTCAGTGGGCCGGATATGAAAAATATGTGGAATTTGCCAACATCTGACAATACTTAGTCGGCAATATATCTCCTGTCTGATAGAAAAATGTGTTCTGAATTGCAGATACGCTCTCTGTTCTGGCATAGGCTACCTTTTTAATTCGACTTTGAGGGCAAACAAGCGAGGCTCGTAGATAGACAAGCAGATTGCTAAATGTTCTGAAGGCCTCTGTGGCCGACGCACAAGAGGACTCCAGCGGCTTGGCGTGGACTAGAAGCACAAACACTTGAGAACATAATACTTGACAGTTAGCCCGGAGCGTCAGTTAGAGGCCCTATGGAAAGCAAAGGAAAGTTTGGCATATTTGTAAGGTGACCGGGGAGGAAAACAGACACCGCGAATGTGCCAAGGAGCTGAATTTCAGTTAATATTTCAGAGCAACTGGAACACCGGTGTGTTTTTGCCCTGTTTTCCACGGCTTTGTGTAATTAATTAATCCAACATAATTACCCATGATGGAGGATTTTGCTTCCTGGCCAAGCTGCAAAAGTGTTTTTTTGGGGGGGGGGATCCCCCCCTTTTCTCCCCAATTGTATGCGGTCAATTACCCCACTCTTCCGAGCCGTCCCGGTCACCTCTCCGCCCCCTCTGCCGATCCGGGGAGGGCTGCAGACTACCACAGGTCTCCTCCGATACATGTGGAGTCGCCAGCTGCTTCTTTTCACCTGACAGTGAGGAGTTTCACCAGGGGCATGTAGCACGTGGGTGGATCATGCTATTCCCTCCAGTCCCCCCCCTCCTGAACAGATGTCCTGACCGACCAGAGGAGGCGCTAGTGCAGCAACCAGGACACATACCCACATCCGGCTTCGCACCTGCAGACACGGCCAATTGTGTCTGTAGAGATGCTCGACCAAGCCGGAGGTAACACGGGTAGTTGAACCGGCGATCCCTGTGTTGGTAGGCAATGGAATGGACCGCTATGCTACCCGGATGCCCCTTTTTTTTTCTTTTTTTTTTTAGTTTGATATACTTTATTGATCCCCGTAGGGAAATTCCCCTCTGCATTTAACCCATCCTCGCTGTGTAGCTGGGAGCAGTGGGCAGCCGCCGTGCAGCACCGGGGGACCAACCAGGTCGTCTTGCCATGCCTCGGTCAGGGGTGCAGACAGGAGTATTAACTCTAACACGCACGTCTTTTTGATGGTGGGAGGAAACCGGAGCACCCGGAGAAAACCCACTGCAGACACGGGGAGAACATACAAACTCCACACAGAGGACAACCTGGGATGACCCCCAAGGTTGGACAACCCCGGGGTTCGAACCCAAGACCCTCTTGCTGTGAGGTGACAGCGCTAACCACTGCGCCCACCGTGCCGCCAAGAAATTCTCATAATATAATAACAGTAATAGTAAAATACAAGAAATACTTTTGAAATACTTGCAGCAATGTTGCCCAGATTGGGTCTCGGTGTAGCCCAGACAACACGTAACGCGCCATGCTAGTTGAACCTGATCTGACAACACCGTCTATGGTGCACCTACTGTACGTGTGCATGTGGCAGATGCTTCCTTCCCAAGCTGTACACAAGAGTGCATCTTTTGTATGCAGGACTCGGCCTGAAAGAAAGCCCTGGGCCATCCAGGTGATGTTCTTTATTGCACAAATGAATGAGGATAATGCATCTAAAGATTGGAATTCTAGAAATGGGTCAGAGAGGAAATAACCATTACAAGAAGCAAAACAAACAAAAAAATCAAAATGCACACAAAAAAAACCCAGAAAGATAACCAGAGCCATATGTCATATGCTAGGGAGACCACGCGTCTCATTTCTAATTCATTGGTTAAAAAATGAGAGTCGAGGTCTGACAAAATGGCTCCAGTGGGGGTTAGAAATAAAAACAAAACCAAAACTCAGTGGTGATATAATTGACTCCTGCAATCAGGATAGTTAGGATGCAATTAAGAGGATTTCAGGCACTGGAGCGAGGCCAGAAAGTACTCTGGACATCTCCTCACTTCAATTTAGAAATTAACCACACCACGTCGAATGTTGAGACCTGGTGTACTACAGCGAAACACCATACTCAAGGCTCTTTCCTCAGACCAGAGCGCTGTATTCACTCAAGGGTATATCAATTTAGACAATGTTTTGCACCACTCACTCGTGTGTGTGTGTGTGTGTGTGTGTGTGTGTGTGTGTGTGTGTGTGTGTGTGTGTGTGTCGGACTGAGCAGGTTCGTGCTGGTTGCGTGCGGTTCACTGATCTCCTTGAGGAGTTGAGACTCACAGCTAAACCTTCACATACAGGTATCCATGGCAACCAGGCAAAATCATATCTCTCCCTCTCCCTGGCAAACTGGAGATTCCAAGATGCTGAAATGCACAAATACATCGTCATTATCCCAAATCCGCATACATAAGAGGGTTAGGCTTTTTTTTTTCTCCTGCGGCTCTTCCCATTGTGTAGTTTGCCACCTACATGTGTAATTTGGAAATTCCTATTGTTAGCTTTCTCGGACAGAGATGCCATACTATGTTTTATACGGCAGTTTCTATGTCACACGAGGTTCATATTTGAAATTTCTCCCCAGCCGTGACGAACGCCTCGTTGCCATTGCGGATTTGTGCATATTTTGGTGCTCGGCTTTTCTCTGCGATCTTTGATGCCTTGGCTTTTGTCGCCACATTGCCAAGGCAGTGTATGGTCACATAGTCTGGTATTCTTACAGCAAGACTTTTTTCCCTGTTATTCATGACAGTTTACATGAATTCTTGTCTGTAGTTTTGTTGCCCTTGTAGGCTGTAGGCTGTGAAGCTGCATTGATTCACTTGTGATGGGAAATGACATTATACAGCATGCAGCTATATTCTTCTGTTGTCAGTGACAACTCTTATAGTTGGTATTATGGGGAATTAATTAGGGATAGCATCCAATTAGCTGGCACAGAGTTGTTAATCATCTTTTTCTTCAGTGAAAGTACATATTAAGCCTGTCTGCCAATTATCTACATGCTATATAATAGATACACACACACACAGATGCAGGGTTAATGGGGAAAAATGAACACGTCTAAACTACATTCTTCCCCAGCATGTGGATTCTGAAACTATGCATTTTATTTTCAATCCCTGAAGAGTTAAATTCAAACATTTATCTTGCAATTTTGTTAGTCATGTATATCATAAGATTAGCATTGTGAACTATCCCTTGAATTTGGGATGCTGACGCATGAGAGGCAAGCAGCATCACCAGTGAGTTAGTTAGCTGTACTCTGCAAAACACCGAGATGTCCACGCAGAGCTTCAGGTATGAAACTAAATACGCCTTGAGCTTGTTTATCTCTTAAACTTGCACATCAACACAGCTGTCTGAAACATTCCTCCCAAAATATATATTCCCAAACAAAAGGATATATATATATATTATAGCTCAAAGTTGTTAAATGGCAGAACAAGCTTGTTTTCGTGCTCAATGCACTCATCAGCTATATATGTATAATATATATATTTTTTTTATATATACACACACACACACATCAGTGTATGTGTATCTATCTATCTATCTATCTATCTATCTATCTATCTATCTATCTATCTATCTATCTATCTATCTATCTATCTATCTATCTATCTATCTATCTATATACTATAGATATAGATAGATAGATAGATAGATAGATAGATAGATAGATAGATAGATAGATAGATAGATAGATACACTGATGATTGCTTATGGCATGAAACAGGCTTGTACTGTCTCATAAACAATTTACTTGACTCACTGGATTATTTTGCTCCTTATTTGTTGAGCGCCTCGTTACCGTTGACTGTTTCTTTTAACAAAGTATATATGTGTGTGTTTGTGTGTGTGTGCGTGTGTGTGTGTAAGCACTATAGAGCAACAGGTCTGGTAGTTGAGTCAGAGACTAATCACGGACCTTCATCTCTTCTTTGAGGGGGGATAGAAAAAAAAAAAGCACACGGTGTACCGTGCCACATTCCTGCGAGAGCAGAGCTTCAATCACATTTGCAGCAGTTATCAAAACTTTCAAAGTGCTCGGCTGGTGCCTTAAGCCACAGGAAATTCGCAGGAACATCTGGAGGGATGTGTGCAGATTATTGCTCATTTAGACTGTTCTAGACATCAGCAGGAAGAGGACTGAGTTTGCTAAACACACGCACACATGCACAGAAGCGAGCACGTACACACACACACACGCTCACACACACATGCTCACACACACACACACACACACACACACACACACACACACACACACACACACACACACCCACGGGCTTGACTTTGGCAGATCTTACCTCGGGCGCATCACAACACACCTGTGTATAATCCCCCATAATGCCCTCTGGTCGTTTGTCCTTTCCCCTCACTACCCCTATCCAAGGTTACCCAATAAGATGATAGGTCAGGTAAGGTTTGTCTGCATCTCTTCAGCTCTGATGTTTAACGAGGGGGATGTGCAATATCAAGCCGTCTAAAAACCCCTTGACCTGGTGTCTGTTTGATGTTTTCTTTACCCGTGGCCTCAAATAAAAATTGTCCAGTATCAGGAGAACAGAAATAATGCTGTAATTTATTCAGTCAATGTCTAGACAAGCACCATTTGGCATACATACAGCTACACTGAGGTGAGTAAAAATGCCGGTTAACTATTAACAACTGTGAGTATCACAAGACAGATATTTTCATTTTATTCAGATGACTCTGATGCTACTCATCTGTCTGGTCGCTCAGACTCAAAATGCATCATAGCCGCCTTCCCCGCTCGGTGGACTTCCTTCGCTTCGACGCTTTTCGGTAAACCTATGGATCACATCTGAACCCCCAAAACGCCCCGGGTCCCCGAGCCGAAAACATCTAAATTCTATTTATTCTCCAACGCTGCTCTATCTCTCTCTCTCAAGGTGTGAAATGTGACCGGACGAAAACCTTGATACGGATGATAAAAGCTCAGGAAATTACCTCCTTATTTTAGGTGTGATTGATTGTTACCCTGACCTGTTAGAGTGGAGAGGTGTTTCAGAAGAAGAGGCAGACGAAGATAATTGGGCCCTGTGGTATCTAGGCCTGGCAGGTGTTGAAAGAACTCACGTAACACCGGCACCTGCAGCAGCTTCAGCGCTGAACTTTAGCACACCTATGCTTTCACTACCTGGGAGGAATTTTACCGTTTTTATGTTCCACTTTTTTTTCCCTCCCCCAGTTACTTTATTGAATAGATGATGGAAGGACAGGAGGAGAAGGAGGAGGGGGGAGATCAGCGAGACTCCTGTTGACATATTGGCCGCGGTGCACGAAAAAACACTCATGCCTTTAAAACACCATTTGAAGTGTCAACAAATAAGTTGTACTTTTTTTTTCTTTTCTTTTTTGCCGTGCCTTTTCATGGCACTTTTGAATGCCCCTTGCTGTTTTGAATGGGGATGGCGTCAATTGGAAATAACCCCCTAATAGCAAATGGAATGTAATTCCTCTACTCAGAAAAAAAAGGAAGAGAAAAGCTGAGACCAAGCAAGAGTTGAAATGTCAGAGCCGACGTTAGCTGAGGATAAAAAAGAAAGATGAAAAAAACTATAAAAAAAAAACCCCAGGTGTTTTCACTCTTTAATTTCATTAGTGATGCGCAAGGGTTTCTGCGTCCTGGTCGTTTCAAATGGAAAAGGTAAAAGCCAGGCAGTGAGCTTAAATGATAACATTCTCTTCCGGTAACAATATGCATGTAAGAATCAAAGCTATTGTACAATCCGTATTATTATCTGCAAGCCAGGGGCTCTATTCCAATTAAGGAGTGCCACACATGAGCAGCTCAACAAGCACGAGCGCACACACACACACGTGCACGCACACACTTATGCGTACACAAACGAACATACAAAAAGGTGCCGTAAAGTACCCAGAATTACAGAACCAGGAAAAGAGCTTTTTGCGTTAAAAACTATTTAATCAGGAAAATCAACGGCCGACATCAAAGGAATGGAGATGAGGGACAGGCGGATAAAGAGGCTCATCAAAGAAGGAGATCTAGTTAGGGATTCAACACCCTAATTCCTTTTCTCTTAAAACCTTCGTCAGAGGGGGCACGGGGCCAATTTGCTCCCTAAATGGCTATGTGTGAATGTGCAGATTACTTTGCATAGCCGCTGGGAATCTGGGCTTTTTCCCTCAATATTTTTTTTTTCCTTCTCCCTTCTCCACACTGTCTGTGAAGGAGAAAAGATCCAAAAGACAGATGAGCTTAACGCAGCCCAAGCTTACCTTCCTTAAGTCCAAAGCCTTGTTCCAACTTCCAACTAATGCCTTCCATGGCCAATCTCAATTAATAGTCTTTAATGCACTGTTTCTTCTTTATCTTGTCTCTCTTTCCTGGGGATTTGGGACTTCAATTAGAATTGTGGAGTAATATATGGAAAGAAAAAAAAAGTTAGGATTGTAAGTCTGCCTGAATGTTAAGACAATGACATGTCCCAATGGCATTGTGGTTGATCATATATGCAGCCCAAATCTCTAACTTGCTCCCTGGGACTTGCTATACATTAATATCATGTATGAACAGCATGAAATATTGACAACCAATCTCTTCTATCTGGGGTTTTATACGCATTTCTATAGGATTCATTAGCTGGAATGTCCTTGACATGAGAGGGGACTTCTGAAAATCCATGTGATAGGCCCCGCGTTTTTACATAATACATGTCAAACAGACCATCGTGTAACGCAACCCCGACCTCAAGGTGTACGTTTTCTTCTAATTCAATGGAAGGCCGTCTTAATACTCGGTGCTTTAAACCTTTATATTCATTAATTTTGGCCTTGCTTTACCACCAAGGACATACCCTACATTTTCCACAGAGTCACACGGCATACTCTCGAGACGTCAAAAGGCATGGGGAGATTCTGGGGGGGGGGGGGGTCAGCATCTCAGCATCAAAGTGGTCAGTTACCTAAATAATTTACGCCGAAACAGCAACCCGCGAGTAAATTCAACCCATCTGGACAAATATGAAATGTATTACCCTTACTGCACAACAGAAACATCACGTCCATCGATGGGCAAGCGTGTGTCTTTTTGAACCGGTAGGGAGAAACCCAGCTTCCCTGCACCGGACTCCCCGCCACGCCTGCAAGTTCTGATTGATCGTCTCAGCGATCAGCAATTAAGCCCAAGTGATCAGAACGAGAAGTTTGAGGATTGGAGGGAGGGAGGGGGAGTAGAGTAGAGGGACGTGGAAGGGAGATGCCCCCTTCGCCCCCCCGCCTCTCTGTCAGCCCAGGAAAGGCTTCACTCGGCTGGGGTGCGTTTGGCCCGGGGCTGGGCTCACTGGTGGAGGTTAACTCCAGCATAAATAAGCATCTTTGGACTCATTACAGGGATTAGAGAGTAATTCGCCTGCGAGGAAAGAGACGACTGCCGGGGTTTTGGTACAGTTTACTACAGTCTTATAGGGACGAGGGCCCTGGAGATTACAGACGAAGAGAGAGAGAGAAGCAGAAAGAGATGGAAAACAGCGGAAGAGGAGAGTAAGGAAGAGGAGAGGCTGGCTGTTTGTGTGTATGTGTGTGTGTTAGTCAATCCGAGCCCCCGGCTGCCCCCTTGATCTTTAGCATGTTGGGGCGCTGTGAAAAGGGATAATGGGAGTTAGAACGACCGGGCCTGTCTAGAGAGAAGTGTGCTGATTGTTATAACTTTCCCTCATCTCTCTCTCTTCCACTTAACTAAATAAACACCCAAGAGGTAGCGCTTTATCAATTTTAATGATGCTGAAGTAGAATTTAGGCACAAAATACACAACAAATGCTAATTTGGCCATGATGAGAAGCATCAGAAATTCCCCCCCATTATTTATTCAGCTGACTTTCTGCATTTTTCATCTGAACAAATATTCCCATTTCAACTAATACATACGTGCTTGCGCGCGCGCGCGCACACACACACAATTTGGAGCATAAATCAACACGTTCCTTAATCAAATATATTCTCCGTGTGGTTTTCTGCAGTCAGTCCAGTGCACCAAAGACAAATAGTTCTGTCCAAAGTCCAGCCGCAAAAATAAGAGGGGCCACAGGACTGTCAATATATGCACACATACATTAAACATGGCTAGTCCATGTGTGTTCAGAAAACACAGACATCATTGAATCTGAAGTCCTCACATACTTGTCCCAGCCTTCTGTGTGTCCTCCTATGGGAGGGCTGCAAAGACAACATTCATTAATTCATTTTACTCAAACGAAATCGGTTCATATGAGGCAATCTTTATAGTGGCCTTTGTTTACAATGTGGAAAGATGGTGGATATGAAACAGTAGGGAGCTGCGAGTCTCCTTGCTGCAGCAAGACATACATTAAGTTCATTTGTCTGCCCATATGATTACAAAACCATGCCCTTTACCCCCATCGTAATTTTCCAATGATGTCCCTTCATTTGAAAAGAAATTTCCTTATATCAGCTCCCTGTATATCCAGAAGTGACCTCTTCTGACAACATCAGCTGGCGTCCATCTCCACCTCCACCTCCAGCTTGACTGGCTCAGGTTTCCCCACCTCCGTACCGCACCTGGGACAGGTGAGATATGCGTCTGCGATGGCGTGGCTCTTGATGCAGTAGTAGCAGAAGACATGTCCACAGCCCGTGGTGTGAGGCATGGTCGGCCACTCTCCACATAGCCCGCACTCTTTCCACAGACCGGATCCTTCCCTCGCTCTATCCCCAGCTGCTCCTTCTCCGCCGAAGAGAAGCGCATACGCGGCCGCTTTGATTTTCCTTGTATTGATCAAGGGTAAGAGGAAGATGAGGAACTCGGCGAAACCGTGCCAGAGCAGCTCTCGGTTCATATACTGGTACGTTATGTCCCGGACAGCGTTGGGTTTGCTGAAGGCCGCCTGCGCCCCCACAATCCTTTCTGCCAGCACAGGGTGGCGTCCCCTCCTCAGGAAGATAAGGAAGTTGATGAGGCTGGCAACCTGGGTGATACCAGAAATGAGTGCCACGATATTGCGGAGATACTGGCGGAGCCGACCGCCATCTCCTCCAACCAGGGGGCCTCCTCCACTCGTCCCCAAACCCAGGGAGAGCAGCAGGCTGTGGGATCGCTCTTGGAGCCAGCGGGGACCTGCAACGAGCAGGGCTAGACCTAGCTTTTGCCTGCGGGACAGAGGCCTGTAGCGGGCAGAAGAGGAGAGGGCGTTGTGGTAGCGCAAGCTGAGTAAAGACTGGCCCACGGTGGCGCTGTTGGAGTAGAGGGTGAACCTCCACAGGAGCAGTTGGAGCAGGGCTCGCAGCTCCGGCTCCACGGGAGTGAGAAGGCCCGGCTGACAGTTCTGGAAACACTGGGAGAACTGGGTCCATACCAGCTTCTCAAGAGCGGAGTCCAGCTCTAAGGCATCTAGCTGGTTGACGCGCAGCACGGGGGTGTGCGGGCCGGGGTCAGAATCTGAACCTCTGCTGTTTTTTGTCTCCTCCCTCCCCGAACCTGCTGAAAAAAAAAAAACAGAAAATGAAGGTAAGTCAGATCAATTGAATTTGGTTTGAAAATAATTTCACGGCAGATTCCAAACTCATCAGAACTGAAGAGATTAAACAATATAACCGCGAATCGTCTACGAGGTGAAATTTCTCCATTTTATTGCTGTTTCCATTTCTAAATAAATATGGCAACCTATAGGCAAATCTACATAATTACAGAATGCTGAAAAGATTTCCGAGGCAAGGATAACTCAGTTGTCGTTTAGAGGGAACCTTGAGAGGGCCGAGGCCTTGCAGGTGAAGCCCATCCTGTTAGGAAGGGTATTTCTTCTTTATATTCAAGAGCGGAAATCACTTTTCACATGTAAAACCCATCCTTAATGCAACCTTTGAGCTACGCAATGCAGAAGAGCAGGGGGTCTTAGACTGCTGTCTCTGGTGTACAAAACACACACACACACACACACACACACACACACACACACACACACACACACACACACACACGAAGCCCAGGGGCTCTTAGTTCCTGCACCCTCTGGAGATGGGGTGTGTGTATAAATCACATCACCAGGGATTAGGCTAACGGCACAGTCTCTGGTACACCGTAAACATCTGCCAAATGTGGAACTACTTTCCCCCTCTAGAGTCTATTCCATATGGGATCTCGCCATTGTGACGTCTGGGCTATTTCCCGGCGTGCACACTCTGAAACGCTCCCAGTTTTATCTGGCCTTTCCTCAAATGAAACGCTTAAGAAGTGGAGGGCTAACTAACACACGGCGGAGGAAAAAAAAAAATAAAGCAAGCGAGAGACAGAGCGGAGGAAAGAGTGAAAGAGAGGTCTTTTTTGACAGTGTCTTTTGTGTATTGCAGAACAGGATTTGACATGAGGCTTTAAACCAGATTTCGGTCGGGGAAGTGTGTCTTTTCTGACAGAAAAGGGAGAGAGATATGATGGTCACTTTAGACGTTTCCCAAGAAGGGAGAAAAAAAATTCTAATATATGGTGTCAAGGCTGGGGTTTATGTCGGTGTACAGGAGCACATGTGCATTCATGATGTTTCAATAGAGCCCGGATACACTGTCTGACCAAGTTAGAATTAGGAAATGAATGGAAATAGAGTGAACTCGCACTAAAGTAAGCAGGTGTGACAAATTTATTGAGCTGCATTTGAAATGTTTCCATGTTCAATGTCTAGAAGCGAGACTCTGATGGAGGAAGTGTTTGGATTAAAAAAAAAAAAGAGGTGGTCTGTATGTGCATGCTAACAAATAAACAGGCTTTATTTCTTTTAAAGTTTAGTTTGAAAGTTTCTCATTGATGGAAATAATGCGCAGATTAATATGTGTGTGTGTGTGTGTGTGTGTGTGTGTGTGTGTGTGTGTGTGTGTGTGTGTGCTCTTATGTGTGTATGTCAATCCTAGCTTTGATCTACCCAGGGCTCTAATACAGTGCTGAGCTAATCCATCAGTCCATAGATACACACACACCCACACACACACACATATACATACACACACACACACACACACACACACACACACACACACACACACACACACACACACACACACACACACACACACACACACACACACATTCACACACACAGAGCCAGGTGGTTGAAATCCCTGTTACAGTAGCAGCCCTCTAAGGGGAGTAAATCCGTCCGGGTCCGATATATTCTTCAAAGCCTTTTATCGAGCAGTTTACAAGTTATGAATGAATATGTTTTATTTGGGGGAGTACAGTATTGACAACCACCTATCAATAGTAATGTGACTATTGTCAAGGGTATGTCAATATTAATGTAATTATGATGTAGAGGGATCAGAGGGATGCTGGAGTCGGGGGCCAAGTAACATCTCCTGCCCACTGCCATATCAATAGCAAGGATTGCTATTGACAGACTCCCTTCAGACTTGCAGCACTTGCCAAATACATAACAAGCAGACACTTCAGTCAATGCTGAGCTGCCTATAAAAATTAAGCATTTGAATTTACAGGGCTTTGACCGCGGACAGCTGGAAATCCATGTTCCTACTGTTAGTCAAAAGTCACAGTCGTTGTCCCTGTTTGCAGAGAATTGTAAATAGAGCAATACATGGCTCGTGTAGCTTGACATACAGTGGATATAAAAAGTCTACACACCCCTGTTAAAATGGCAGTTTGTTGTGATGAAAATGAAACCAAGTTAAATCCCGTCGGAATTTTTCCACCCTTAATGTGAAACTTCATAACAATAAAGTGGAAAACAAGCAGACATTTTATGGAAAAAAACCCAAAACAAAACTTATAATAACCTTTGTTGCATAAGTGTGCGCACTCTTTTATAATTGAGGAAGTGGCTGTGTTCGGAATTAACCAATCATATTCAAACTCATGTTAAATAGTAGTTAGATAGTAGTTGCCATCAATTAAAGTGTCTGTGATGAACCCCACATAAAGTTCAGCTGTTGCTGTAGGATTTTCCTGACATCTTAGTTGCATGCAACTGCAAAAGCCATGGTCCACAAAGAGCTTACAAAAGCATGGACAGGATTTCATCGTTGAAAGGTGTTGATCAGGAGAGGGGTACAAAATAATGTCCAAGGCATTAGCTATACCATGGGACACAGTGAAGACAATCATCAACAAGTGGAGAAAACAAAAGTGACCTTACCAAGAACAGGATGTCCCTCAAACTGATGAGAAGATGAGGAGAAAACTGGTTAGGTTGGCTGCCAAGAGGCCTATGGCAACATTAAAGGAGCTGCAGGAATTTCTGGCAACTACTGGTTGTTCCTTACATGTGACAACCATCTCCTGTATTCTTCATATGTCAGAACTATGGGGTAGGGTGGCAAAACAGAAGCCTTTTTACAGGAAAAAAAAGGAAAGAAACATCCAAACCCGGCTAAATTTTGCAAAAAGATGCATCCGGTCTCCCAAAAAGTTGAAAAACGTGTTATGGTCTGATGAGACCAAGGTTGAACTCTTTGGCCATAATTCCAAAGGCCATATTTGCCATAATTTCCTCCCACAGTCCAAAGACATGTAGGTACTAAATTGTCCCTAGGTGTGAATGTGTTGGCCCTGGGGTGGACTGGCAGCCTGTCTAGGGTGTCTCCCCGCCTGCCGCCCAATGACTGCTGGGATAGGTGCCAGCATCCCTGCGACCCCGATTGGGATAAGCAGCTTGGATAATGGATGGATGGATATTTGCCATATAAAAGCGCCACATCACCAGAAGAACAGCAGACCCACAGTGAAGCATGGTGGTGGCAGCATCAGGCTTTGGGCTGCTTTTCTTCAGCTGGAACTGGAGCTTTAGTCAAGGTGGAGGGAATCATGAATAGCTCCAAATACCAGTCGATTTTGGTGCAAAACCTTCAGGTGTCTGCTAGAAAGATGAAGATGAAGAGGAATTTCACCTTTCAGCTTGACAATGACTCAAAGCAGACATCCAAATCAACAAAGGAACGGCTTCAGCAAAAGCAGATTAGTGTTTTTGGAAAGGCCCAGCCAGAGTCCAGACCTGAATCCAATATAAAACCTGTGGGGTGACCTGAAGAGGCCTGTGCACAGGAGATGCCCTCGCAATGACGGATCTACGTTTTTGCAAGGAAGAGTGGGAAAATACAGCCAAGTTTAGATGTGCCAAGCTGACAGATTCTTACCCAAAAAGACTGATTGCTGTAATAAAACCAAATGGTGCTTCAAGCACACTTATGCAACCAGGTTATTGTAAGTTTTGTATTTTTATTTTTTTCCCCTAAAAGGTTTTTTTCCCCCCACAATTTCACATTAAAGGTGGAAAAAGTTCTGACATGATTTCTTCATTTCACGCTTTTACATCACAAGAATCTCCTATTTTAACAGGGGTGTGTAGACTTTTTATGTCCACTGTACATCCACATGTGTGCATGTGCACACATGCAAATTATATGCTCATTTATGCAGCATTGCATACAAATGTACTGAGTCTGTCACACTCACACACCTGACATCATCCGCTGATGAGGGGCAACTGACTTGGTAATGCTCTCATGCATCAGCTTGCCAGCTGCTTCGGGGACAAAATGCCCTCTTCTGGAGTGACAATGCCTGACAACTGAAGAAGTCAGAAACCACGTTTGTGAAGTTGCAAGTTGCTTTGGATAAAAGCATCTGCTAAATGAGCAAAGGTGAATGTAATTTCATCTACACGTAAACAAAAAAGTGAAAAGTCTAGGATCTATTCTAGACATTCTATGAGGGTCGTAAAAGAAATTTAGAGAAAAGTGCATTTGGATTCAGGTCTGAGATTTTTTTTAAAACTGTTACTTAGTTTATTTTGTGCATTATGTTCAGACAACGATAATACTCTTAAATGAGGCTATCTGCAATACAATAACAATTACCCCACTCTTCTAAGCTGTCCCAGTCAATGCTGTCCCACCCCCTCTGCCAATCCAGGGAGGGCTGCAGACTACCACATGCCTCCTCCGATACATGTGGAGTCACCAGCTGCTTCTTTTCACCTGACAGTGAGGAGTTTCGCCAGGGGGACGTAGCACGTGGGAGGATCACGCTATTCTCCCCAGTTCCCCCTCCCCCCGAACAAGTGCCCCGGCCGACCAGAGGAGGTGCTAGTGCAGCGACCAGGACACATACCGACATCAGGCTTCCCACCCACAGACACGGCAATTTGTGTCTGTAGGGATGCCCGACCAAGCCGGAGGTAACACAGGGACTGGAACTGGCAATCCCTGTGTTGGTAGGCAACGGAATAGACCACCATGCTACCCGGACACCCACAGCGTCATCTTTTTAAGGTAAGGTCAGTGTGAGGAGACCAGAGAACAAAAGCAAAATTAGCATCGCTGCAGTTGCATCGCATCCTCTTAAATCTAGAAATTATACTACAGTGATGGATACTCAACAGGCAGACAGACAGAATGCTCAGCCATCATGTGACAAAAGCCTTCGGCTGAAAGCGCCAATCTTCTGTCTACAGCAGTAGAGGAAAAAATGAAGGAAAAAAGATAGCTGGGGGGAAAAAAAAGGAAGGAAAAAAAAACAGATAAGCATGAATCTCTTGCAAGGAGCTGACCTTGAGTCTGGCTGTCACAATAAAGGGAGGAGGGAACGTTCCTACAGCGTGTGTTGCTCAGCCATACTGAGGGGTTTGGCATCCAGGGAATAGCCTCAAGACAGAAGGTGGCTGCACTGTCTTCTTGACCTTGGCTTTGGTATCTAGGGAGGGGTGAGGTCTTTTTGGATACGAGACTGAGGGGGATGCTTTTTCTGCAGCAGACGAGCGATCAGAAACCCACAAGGCTACCATTCCACACCAGTTGTAAAATGTCTGGCCGAGAGCCTCGATTTAACTCCTGGCGTGGTGCGGTGCTGAGATTCCAGAGCATTTAGCCATGGCTGTTACCATAATATATTTGTTCAAATAATACATAAATTGTCGCTTGGCTTTCTATGATGCTTATAGAAAAAAAAAAAAGAAGGTAGTGCATTAGCATGGCATGCTGGATTACAGTTTAACATTTTCTTCCTCACTCATGTGAATTAATTTGTGTAAAAGGACTGGGGAACATAATCTATTACTTTAAGCACTTCAACCTTGTTTTTCCCCCCCTCTCAAAGCTCTCTCATTTTATAGCATTTCCTTTTGCCAGCAATGAGTAGATACCTAGTATTAGCCAAGTCCTGCAAATGTCCTCTCTCTGAAAACAGATGAGAATGTCAGATTCAGAACTTTTAGAGCAGTGATGTCATACGGCACACCACAGGCATTACAGGGACGCCAAGATTACCCAGGCGGTAAACGTACTAATTGTTATGAGTGTGTTTCATGAAAAATGAATGTGTGCAAATGCACAGAGGGGTCCTCAGGCTGTATGAGTGTGTGTGTTTGTGTATGTCTGACACTAATGCTTTATCAAGGCTCTCCTCGTTCTCTAATCACCCAAGACTCTTCTGAGCCAAGGGGTGAGGGCCAAGTTAATGCTTGAACAAAAAAGAAAGAAAAAAAAACATCACTAAGAGCAGCACATCCGGCACAAAAAATTGTGCTCTGCTTAATCTGGTTTGCTCAGAAGGTAAATTATTAAGGAGAATTAATTGATTTTATTCGTACGAAGGTTGGGTATGCTAAGGCTGTATGAGTAATAAGTACAGAGGATTTGCAAAAAAACAACTTAAAAAGTCATGAAATATTTAGATGCCAGAGAGGCATATTGAATGAGGGGGAGAAAGAGGAGCAGTTAATGAATGAGAAAATTGAAGTTGTGTCTTTCTTAAGAGTCAATGGGAGAAACATCGGGGCCGAACCTCATGCAAATAAAATGTGATGTCCTGAGGAATATTTGATCAGCACATTCCAGAACCTCTCTTTATGCATGAGAGACACGGAGAGACAAAAGAGCAATGGTAACACTTGGTTCCTCACGTTTTATCTGAGTAACAATTAAAATAACTGAGGGAGTGGAATGCTGTAAACCCTGGGGGGTGATGCTTTTTCTTCTGTGAAAGGTGGAGCAATTGAGTTGGCTTCAATTCCTGCCAATAAATAAATAAAAGTCTATTTTTCCCAGTTACATATTAAGGGCAATGGGAAGGGAGGTGAGTTGTAATAAGACATAAAAGGGCAGATTACTGGACCTACAAGAAGTGATGCCAATGGTCATTATCGTAATTCATCTGTCAGTGATATATATAATAGATAGTAAGACAAGGTCCTAAGTTGATAAAGGCTATTTTAATATCTGCCTCCCTTTTTCAGCCTAAGTAGACTGTACCTCGCAGCAAATCAAAAGATTTGCATCTGCAGCATCAATCTCACAACGACCTAAACCGACATCTTTTGCAGCAAGGAAAGAGTTAAAAATTATGAGCATTTTGGCTTGGTATACTAACTAGAAAAAAAAAGGTAATAAGTAATTCTGCTATATTATACACACACACACACACACACACACACACACACACGCAAGGAAAATTCCAACCGAAGTTGAACACCCTGAGACTGTACAAGCAGCAAGTACATCAGGAAGATGGCCCCTCAGGAAAAATTGCTCAGTCAGCACCTCAGGCAGCAGAGGACAGAGGGTGATGAGGAAGAAGAAGAAGAAGACATAGTGGAAGACCAAGCCCCTCCATGGGATGTACCATTGGCAGATAGTGGGAGTGGCTGACATCAAAAAATCTTACCAGTGGCTAGAAAAGGCTGGTCTGAAGGACAACACAGAGATTGATCAGGGCAGCACAAGAGGCACTCAACACCAGATCCATAGGAGCAGGGGTCTAACGCAGTAGACAGGATCCAAGACTCAGGCTGTGCCTGAGACAGATGGCCCTGAGACAGTCCAGCACATTTTAGTAGGGTGGAAGATGCAGGCTGGCACAGCCTACTCTGAGAGGCATAACCAAGTGGCTGGGGTACAGGAACATCTGTGCCCAATACGGACTGGAAGTCCTCAAGTCCAGATGGGAAACACCACCAAAGGTGGTTGAGAACAGCAAAGCTAAGGTGCTGTGGGCCTTCAAGTTCCAGGTGGACAAGCACTTGCTGGCCAACAAACCAGACACAGTGGTGGTTGACAAGGAGCAGAAGAAAGCAGTAGTGATAGATGTGGGAATCCCGACTGACAGCAAGATTAGAAAGAAGTAGCTGGAAAAGATAAGAGATGTACTAAGGGCTGAAAGAAGAACTGGAACGGATGTCGAGGGTGAAGCCCAAAGTGGTCCCTGTGGTAATAAGGAGCACTAGGGGCTGTGACCCCCGTTTGGGAGAATGGCTCCAGCAGGTTCCAGGAGCAACATCTGAGGTCTCTGTCCAAAAGAGTGCAGTCCTAGGTACATACTGCACAGAACCCTCAAACTCCCAGGCCGAGCTTAAGGAACACACACACACATGCACGCACGCACGCACGCACACACCCTTTTGCCTTTTTTGCATGTTCTGGTAAAGATGACCTTGTGACCCCAGGGTGAGATCACAGCCCAATTTAAACTTCATCCTTTCCCTTAAAAACACTCATTACTATACTAATAGTGTTCAGATCCACAAAGAGGTATGAAATCAATTGCTCCATATTCTCTTTAGGATGCCATTGTCTCTTATTTCTTCAGGCTAGAGCCTAGTCTTTTAACAACAACAAAAATCCAAATCTGCTCCATTTTGATAATAAGGCAAGAGCATTATGTGATAATCACAGTGGGTATTAGATTTTGGCAGCCTGTATGTGAGCAGCAAAAATCACTGGAAAAGATAGATATAACCAGGAGGCTGACAGAGTAAAAGAGGGATGATTGAGGTGATAGAAATGAAGCGAGTTCTCTCTTGAAAATCAATAAGATCAACTTTGCCATGAATCTCAATTTGGCATTTTTTGATCTCTGGCACTGATTTTTTTAGAAGGATAACGCAATGATGCGCGGAGCTGTACACTCTTAGAAGGAAAATGCAGTCAGTCACGATATTAGCACCTGAAGTTACAGTCGGTAAATGAAAACAAATGGAGCACACAGCTTGCATAGTGAGTCGCCTTTCTGTCGCCGCTCATCAGAACAGTTGAGCAGTGGGCACTTCAGGCACTAACCCCACGTTCAGTAATAAGCACCAAAGTAATAAAATACATAGGGATGTTGGACATAAAACACGGTAGCCTATGTGTCATAGTGCACAAAATGGAGCTAAAACACCACCGACCCCTTTTGTTGTGCATCGGCGTCGCACTCGAACGAACCCACTACAAATGCTGTGTCGAGGATATGCCCGGCGTTTAAACGTGACAACGACGATATTTACCCATTGCTTTTCGGGGAAGTGTTTCAAAACGTGTCGCCGTCTTCTCCTTTACATGAAAATATTCCGTACTTCCGGATTACAATCATCGTCCCGCCTCTTAAGAAAATGCACCAATTGATTTAAGGTTTGAAAGCCCCGTGATCACAATGAGCCAATCATATTACGCAGCGCCAACGCGGCGGCAAAGGGGGCGGGCGGTTCAAGCTGCATCCAACTCATTCACATGGATTCGTTGTAGTAACCATGCCTAGCTACCAACTTCGCGATAAACCCACGGTATTTAAAACAAATTAAAGGGCGAAAATATCTTATAAATACTTGTGTTTCTAAGAACTCGCGCCTTGTTTTTACATAGTTATTAGTTTGTAAACGCAAACGTTTGATTACAAATGTTAAAGTTATGTAGGCTATATCTGTCTTAGTCTGAGCGAGAAACAGTGATTGTTAGTTTGTGCTGGAGTTTTGTGCCAGCTTTTGCCTTCGCTGGATTTGTTGCAGAGATAGGCCTAAACTATTAACCTTACCTGGTGGCGCTGAAAGTTTACACAATAAGCCATAAATCACCGGAAAAGTCGAGGCGGTCGCGGAAAAAGAAGTGCCTCTTCTTTAAATATGTCCTCCTCATCTTCAAGAGACGCAACGATGAATGTACCCAGCCAAGGCAACGTGATTGAGATAGGAGACATGAAACAACTTCTGTGCGAGTTCAGAGAGTTGTACGAGGAGAGATTAAGGCACCTGGAGTGTGACACCACTGGCACCCAAGAGGAGTTGTCGCGGGTAGGTAAAGGTGATTCTGTGTGACTAGTTTGTGTCCTATCTATTCACCGTAGGTTGAAATCAGTTGGCTGCAGTGTTTTTATTACACTTTGCATAATTGAATTGGAACACAACTTAAAACCCAACCAAGAATGAAGCCAATGGAAAAGGCCTACGTTTTGTCTATGCACATATTTCTACGTGTCCCTGTTGACGTCTGTATCTATCTATTCAATATGAATTAGAGCGCATCCTGTCCACTATGGCTTTGACTTCAGAGGGTGACCTCCATCCTGGCAGACAAATGATTGGAGGAAGCATAGGGGTGCCTTCATAAAGCCACAGCACTTGTAACAGGTGGCAAATTGCATTAGGTTTCCATCTGAGCGGCAGAAATCAGGAACACAGATCCACAGTAATATTTAAAAAAGGAACGCTCCTTATCATCAGGATTGTCATGTGACATCATTAAGCCACAGAACGCTGCCTGTGTGAGCTGGGATGTGCATCAAAGCAAGTGTAACAAGGTTTCAAAGATGGGTTTTGGTCAGCCGGCCCCAGTCATGGGCCTAGTTAACAAGGTTATGCGTTTAGAGTCCAAGAGCTCCCAAGTCTTAAAGGTTGACGTGTATAGTCAATCTCAAAGTGCTTGCTCCGAAAACACTGCACATCCATCTGTAAACCCATTGTAGGGTTATGATGTCAACAACCATATTTCTATCACTTGTGCATACTGGTCATCCATCTAAAGGGGATACCACTCAATCAGAAAACTCATATATTTTCAAAATCAAGCAAAATTGGAAGTTGTCAGGAAAAAATAGGAAGAAATAGGAAAAATAAATTCTTGTTCTGGCCAACTTGGCAAGTGAACATATCCTTCTTAAGGATCATGTGACTGAATAGGTATACAGGCTAGAAGGAAGATGGGCTGTGAGCATTATCTGTGCTATACACACTATTGTGTTTTGATCCAGCATGTTTTTATAAACAACAACATCTGAACTTAAAAATGCATTCTACCAGACGCAAAGCAGTAGCAGAGAAAGCTCCACAGAGTACAGATTCACCAGTGCTGTTTTCCTCTCCAAAAACCCTCACCACCCATTTACCTCAGCCTGCTAGTGTCTACCTATCTTTTCATCACAAACAGAAGAGGGGAATTATTTGAATTTCTGTATAATGCTAAAATGTTGGTGAGCCTTTGTGAATCCTCCTGTGTGACCCCAGGGTGTGCAGCTCTTAAATCCATGTATTCCAGATCTTCCTTTGTCAGACTTCTTTTATCGCAACATGCCTAACCTGGATGAATAAGTGTTAGATAGAAATAAAATGGAATTAAGCCTATATATGTATACATCCCTGCTTTCCCTTGCCAGGCCATCATTTTAAAATTTGATTTGTTCATAACTGATTAAGCTGCCTCACTAAACTATTTGTCTGACTCAAAGAGATAATACACAACAAGCATCAGCTGATAAGTCATAATAACCAAACAGAGCAAAAATGACTTCTGACGAACCCTGCTGTTTTATTGGTGTTACAGATGAAAGTGTGTGTCCTACAGTCATATGTGAATGACCTGGAGGACCAAAACCAAGCTCTGATTCAAACTATCCAGGATCTGCAGAAGGAAACCCACTACAAGGCTTCCAGTCTGGAGATGAAGCTACAAACCTCTAATGGCATCATTGATGTAAGTTTGTTTGTTTATTCCATTTTTTTGAGTGGACTGACAGAGTGGTTTCTGTAGCATCTCTGCCTAATCATGTCATCATGAGGTCATGGCGGAGAGTTGTAGTAAACATGTGACAAAATATTGAGGTTCTTGCCCTTGCCACTCATGCACACATGACTTAATGTCGGCGTTAGAGCTTGGTGTGACCCATTAACTGTGCACATCGCATTGCGTTGACCCATGTCACATTTACATCCTGTTCTTGAGACTTCACATGTAACTAAGTCATTGGTTTATCTCGTTCTAATAAACAGCGGTTGGAGGCAGTTCGTGTCTGTTCATTGTCTACCGGAGTAATATGGAGCTGCAAGAATCATGTAACCTATGCAGGAAGTCCTGCAGGATACTGAACTATAGTTTACCATTACACAAAGTTAGATCTAGGAGCAAAGTTATCCCTGCCAGCCAAATATACACACATAGTCATCATGAATATGCACGCCACAGACAGAAGAAGACCTCAAGAAAAAACATAGAAAGACAGAGACAGAAAAAGGGAACTTGAAAAGAAAGAGTGAAAGAGAAGGAGTAAAATGATTTGTCGCTGTCTTTACCACGGCACCATTGTCACCAGGATTCTTTGCATGTGTGCACTGCCCACCGTCTATTTAGCTTGGCAGAATCCTTTCAATGCAAGTTTCATTGAATAAGGTTAATAGATTAGTCGTAGAAAAATCATTACTTGTTCAGCCCACCTGAAGGAGAGTACTACAAATATACAATGGCAATTAGGTGGCGTGAAGAGCCTTGGAAGTGTTGCTTGGTTGTTTAAACGCAATGGTGGAAATGTGCCATATTATAGACGTGGTGACCTTTTTTCCCATGTATAGCTGTTTGCAAACTGAAGAAGGTATTAGTCAGAGATAAATCTGTTTATCTTTCATAAGTTGAAGCCCCTACCATTTCCCCCCAATAAACCACAAAATATCCTTTATTCTTATTGGTTTGGAGATGGTAAATTGCCAGGGTTTTTTTTTAAATTGCACTAATACAAGGCAAGTGCTGTCAAAACATCACCACACATTGTAAGGACCTAAATATATTTCAATTCGGCTATGGCCATGCTTTTCAATGTTTGGTCTCCTGAGAGGGTTTTACAAATAGAAAAGTAATCGTGGACTATTATTCTTCCTAGCACTTATCTGCTATTAAGGAGATAGTCAGTGGGTCAGCTTTGTGTGCTTACAATTCACTTGGATCCCAAAGGTCATTGTAATACAAAGCTTTATATTGGGGCCCTTCTACATTGCAATAGGAAAAAAAAAAACAAGAACTACTCCAAAGGGGAGCAAACAGCAACTAGCACCGTTTTCCCATTTTTGTTTACACTGGCTTTATTGCTACGTTGAATGTGTTCAAAAGAATGCAGATAACTACACAATGAAATTGTATCTGGCTGAACATGGCGGTTGCTTTCATAGTCGCTTGAGCGGTGCAGCATCTGTAACCAGTCAGCAATAAACCGTGCTGCTAGTCCCGCCCCCCCAAAGGTCTTGTTTAGTACAGTAATCCCACACCTCAAACAGGTACCACCACTCTGTGGAACCGGCGGCAATCCAAACACTAAAGTTCCCATTTTCTAGTGTCTAAAAAGTGCCGAATGTTCCAGTACTGTTAGTGGTGGAAAAATGGCCATACTCAACATTCAAAGCTGTCCATTTTTACCTTTTATTGACATCTTGATTTTCTTCATTGCATGATTGGTTTAGGCAACAGATGAACAACAGGATGTATGTAGTTTTTCTTTTTTTTTATAAGGCCTTTTCAGATGTCTCTTTAACCATAACATCATGAATTAAATTAAATTTTATTTCATTTCATTTTTTATCCTTGCTCTGCTCCTAAATCATTTGCTGGTCACTGTTTCATCTTGCAGCTCAAAGCTATTTAACATGCATGTGGCTGATAGTTTTTCTTTTCTTTTTTCCTCTCTCTGTTTTTCCTATAAAGCTAATTATTTAACTACCTGTTTTGAATTATTTGCTCTTGTGCATATTTTATTGAAGTTGCAGCAATTGAAAGCTATGATGACTCATTGGAGGATTCAGCTTTTGTTCTTATTATCACTCGAGGAGGGCGTCACTTTTAACAATGTTCCTTTTTGTTTAGTTTATGCTGGCATCCTTTAAATACTAATATTTTGTGCAGTAGATTTTCTAATTGACACAAAAGAAGATTTCAACAGGTGAATTTGCCTTGTAGCTGTGTTCATAT
This sequence comes from Lampris incognitus, assembly GCF_029633865.1. NCBI lineage: Eukaryota > Metazoa > Chordata > Actinopteri > Lampriformes > Lampridae > Lampris > Lampris incognitus. Next base: position 16,613,125 of record NC_079229.1, on the reverse strand, counting down.
CAGTAGCTGAAAGCTAATTACAGCAATACAATAGCTGACTGAATATGATCAAGTCAAGTCAATTTTATTTGTATAGCCCAATATCACAAATTACAAATTTGCCTCAGTATGTTTTACAGCAATACAACATCCTGTCCTTAGACCCTCACATCGGATAAGGAACAACTCCCTAAAAGCCCTTTAACAGGGAGAAAAAATAGGAAGAAACCTCAGGGAAAGCAACAGGGGAGGGCTGTCTCTCGCAAGACGGACAGATATGCAATGGATGTTGTGTGTACAAAATAAAATACAATTTACAGAATACAACATTGAAAGAGGATAACAGAATTATAATGGAATTATAAAATGGATGAAGAATAAGATGAGGAGGATGCTAAGCAGTGTCCAGATGCCACCAGAATAGCCTAGAACCTGAGCCACGTGACCACCATCACCATGTAGACCTGGCAGGAGGACAGACTACGCATGTACACAGGGGAGACTCACATCACACCATTCCCATATGTACATGGGAGAAGAGACAAGAAAAAAACATTGGTCACACATCGGAGTGACAGAAGAATACAACATTGAAACAGAAGAACAAAATTATGTGGATTTATAAGATATATAAAGAATGTGATGAGGAGGATGCCAAGCGGTGTCCAGGTGTCGACCACCGTCACCATGGAAACCTGGGAGGAGGACAGACTACACATGCACACAGGGAAGACTCACATCACAACATTCACATACACAGGAGAAGAGAAAGGAGATGACATCATTCAGAGAGAGAGAAAAGACGTGTGAGAGAAGAGAACAGTTTGCAATAGTCAATAATGTATACTCCATAATCTCGTCGGCAGAACAGTGCTTGGTAAATTCATTGAGACAGAAACTGACCCACTGTGCAGTACAGGTCGTGAAGTACTCAGTTTAAAGGCAACTAATTGTAGGTTAAGTCAAAAAGATGAGTGTTAAGTTTGGATTTAAAGCATTCAACAGACTGATTGTCTGATGGCAGCAGACAGGTTATTCCACAAGTACGGGGCCCAATAGAAAAAGGCCCTGCCACCAGCTGACACCACATGTGTATGTGCACAGTGTGTGTGGACCATAGAAAGGAACATGCCATTTGTACAGACTCATATCCAAAGTCTTATGTAGTGATGAGATATGTTAATGTGATGTATGTCATGTGAAGTGTTTTGGACACTTGCTTGGTAAGTCTGAGTCTGCCAACGTCTCCGTCTCTATTTGCAATTCAGAATGCTGAATTCAATTATTTCACAATTAAATAATAATAAAAAAGTGACAGACTAACAGCCTGGGGAATTTTCCAAGCCTGATAAAATGAGACTGCATTAGCTCACCACTGCGTCTTTAGGTCCAGTTGTGCAGTCTTGGTATTCTCAGCGACAACGGCATCTCATCCTGGTCATCACTGAGACGTCCGGAAATCTTAACTGCCTGTCGCCGTGACTCCGATCCACCTTTTTGAGCTTTTGAATTTCCACTTCACCCATCTTTAGTGATGCTTTCAGTGTCTGTTTATGCTTCTCGGCGTGTTTTCAAGCGGTGGATCGGTAAACAAATACAAACAAATGGACTGCCTCGCTCAACAGTCTGTTGGAATAGTCAAGGGACAACAGTGTGTTTCTGCTCTGATGTCTATAATGCGAAATCCAATCAAATGAAGAGCATTTAGAGCTACTTATGGACCATTCCACCATGTAAATGATGCAACAAGCTCCGTAATAGGAGCTCAGCTAACATCTGATTGAATCGTAGTGCATGGTATTGGTGATGCACAATAGGGTTGAGCTGTAATGGACACTAAACAGAGTTTGTTTTTGTGGTCATAACATCATGAAACGTAAGGCTTATATTCTCCATTCTAGACTCTAGCAATTAGTCTGTTGACTATTTGTCATCTGTAGGCAGATATAGATGGCATCATCCTGTGTCCCCAGGTACAATGAGACCTGGGTCAAAAAATATTTTCGAAAATAATGCGTAGCATTTGGTTTGACCTGCTCGTTCTACCAGACATAAGTGATTTGCTAGACAGAACATTGCAACGACAATGTCAGAGAGTTGAGACAATTACAGGAAAGTGAAAGAAATAATTTCAGCATATTTTCTTCCATCAGTGATTGACCTGGCGCAGCCTGAATTGTCCTCATGTGGTCAACCACTCAAAACTGGTACTCCAATCAGTGTAAAACAAACACTAATTATTACTTGCAAATCCCATCTGATGCAGGCCTGGTTCAACATTGATCCAGGTAACAAGAGCTAATAGACAAATATTTTACTCCATGATAAATCATGACATATGGGTCGAGGTTTACAGGTAACAAGATGCCATAAATGTGTGATGTTCTGTTCATAATTCTGACATGCTGTGTTCACTGTCATGAGGAAATGTCCAGTGTGGATTATAGAGGATATAGTTGAGGGCGGGTGCCTCAGAAACAGCTTAGCACTAAGACCACAGTGTTTCATGTTAAGTTTTTACAGTAATGTGGGATAAGAGCAACTTGAAATCTGGGATCGTTTTTGTTCTCCAAGTCCTCTGCCAACTATCAGAACCAGATCAACTTCGGGTTTTTTTTTCTTTCCCTTTCCCCCCCCAGTTGTACCTGGCCAATTACCCCACTCTTCCGAGCCGTCCCGGTCACTGCTCCACCCCCTCTGTCAATCCGGGGAGGGCTGCAGACTACCTGTCTGTTTACCACATGACTCCTCTGATACATGTGGAGTCGCCAGCCACTTCTTTTCACCTGACAGTGAGGAGTTTTGCCAGTGGGATGTAGCGCATGGGAGGATCATGCTATTCCCCCCAGTCCCCCCCCCCCCGAACAAGTGCCCCGGCCGACCAGAGGAGGTGCTAGTGCAGCGACCAGGACACATACCGACATCAGGCTTCCCACCCACAGACACGGCCAATTGTGTCTGTAGGGACGCCCAACCAAGCCGGAGGGAACACGGGGATTCCAACCAGCAATCTCCATGTTGGTAGGCAACGAAATAGACTGCTACGCTACCCGGATGCCTTGGGATCCTTTTTGTTCTCCAAGTCATCTGCCAACTATCTGAACCAGATCACCTTCAGGTTTTTAAAGTGGCTTTTTTCCTGCTATGATGGGTAGATCAGTAAAGTACTTGACCTATATTTGTTTGCTTTAGGATAAAACAAATAAATATAGTATTTTTCCCAATACTGTTTTGCACTACAGTACTTTTAGCAGTAGGGACAACTTGCAAGAATGTGCTGAAGCACCTCCAGAACACTTGAGTCCATACTTTAAAGACATTCCTTACTTCGGTTTCCTGTCTTGTTTCTAAGCATTGGTCTATGTTGGACACCTATTTTTACATATTTTAGATGTCATAGACTATCCAACTCAAAGGAGGTCAGAGTGCAGGGTTTGTCACACAACCATACCCCTAAAGCTGCTACAGATTCAGTGTCTTGCTCAATGATACTTGGTACAAACATGTGGGTTTGATCCCTGGTCGTCTTGTCGAATAAAGGTCTCTTTTACTACTAGATCACACTAAAGCCCAGCCCATAGCCTAGGTATTATAGTATGCTATATTGAGAAAGCCAAGGGGGAAACAATTTATGACTAATATATATGCTGTTAAAACATAAAAGGTTTGCTTGATGACTTTTTTCCCCTCTCATGGTCGCACAGCAGGTTGACTCATACAGATTATCTGTTAATGTTCTCTGCAGGACCCGAGCCAACAGAGGAAGACCTTGGGGGAGAGTATGAATGCCCTGTGTTATGAGAACAGAGACTTGAGGTCAGGTGTGAAATCCTTTGCACAATTCATCCGTCGATCTGGACAAATGCACGACCTAGTTGTGAGTCATAGTCTGTCCTTATTTTTTTTTTCCACTTTCTTTTTCCTCTCTGTCCTGTGTTGGGTGTGTGTATTTGTGTGAGTTTTCGGCGCATCAGTATGCACTGTGCATGTTAAGAAACCTTTGCCTGAGTGTTCCCACAACTTTGCTGTTTGTGTGTGTGTGTGTGTGTG